>NW_024704788.1:0-126232 GCF_018977255.1 Callorhinchus milii | reverse complement strand
ACACTGACCATTTCGCCCCCCACCAATGCTCGGGTCCTGATCCAACTGTACAGCGCCTTGGGATGTTCTCCCGACGTGAAAGGCGCTCTATAAATGAAATCTTGTTGTTATTGTAATTATTTCTCTCTATATTATATGTGTGCGAGTACTGTAAGATATCGCTTAAAGAATTAAAAAGGCAATCAAGAAAGAGCTAATGAGACTAAGACGGGAAGTGGAAAAGGAACCTGGGGTGTGTGAGACAAACTTACGTAGTTTTGTTTGTGGATTGAGCAGAAGACGGTTCGGGAAGAAAGGGGTGTGAGGGATTCAGGAGTGAAGGAGAGAGAGCTGTGGAGAGGGGTCACCGAGGAGGATAGGTCATTGGCTGCGAGAGTCTGTGTGTGGATATGTGAGAGAGAGACAGAAGAATGTGTGCGTCTGTTAGAAAGAGACAGAGAGAGGGACACTGTGTGTGTGTGAGAGAGACACTGTGTGAATGTAAGAGATATTCTGCACTTGTGAGAGACAGAGACTGTATGTGTTGTGTGAGAGACACAGAGACTGTATGTGTGTGTGTGTGTGTGTGTGTGAGACAGAGAGAGACTCAGTGTGAGAGAGGGACTGTGTGAGAGAGGCAGAGAGAGACTGCGTGTGTGCGCGAGAGTGAGCCCTTTAAACAACAGTTTGCACTTGTGTAGTGCCCTTCATACAGGACACTGTCTCAGAGCTCTGAGCAGTGGTGGAGCCGGACTCCGAGCTGGGATGTGGGGCTTTGAGGGGAGGTGACTGTAAACCTGTTCGAAAAGGAGGGCTTTCAGGCGGTGAGAGCGGGCAAGGCCTGAGGGAGAGTGTTCCAGAGTTTTGGGGTGAAGTGACTGAATGCGCGACCTCCAATGGCGGAGTGGAGGGCCGAGGGATGAGGAGGAGCTGATTTAGGGGAGTGAGGAGGTCGGAGAGGGAGGGAGGTCCAGGCAGTGAGAGGATCTTCAAGTCAAATCCATCCTCCACTTACACTAACACAAAAACCAACGATGAGTATCAGAGTCAGGACCTACCACTCCTGAGTCAGCGAGAGAGCCAGACACAGAGAGGGACACAGACACAGAGAGGGACACAGACACAGAGAGGGACACAGACACAGAGAGGGACACAGACACAGAGAGGGACACAGACACAGAGAGGGACACAGACACAGAGAGGGACACAGACACAGAGAGGGACACAGACACAGAGAGGGACACAGACACAGAGAGGGACACAGACACAGAGAGGGACACAGACACAGAGAGGGACACAGACACAGAGAGGGCACAGACACAGAGAGGGACACAGACACAGAGAGGGACACAGACACAGAGAGGGCACAGACACAGAGAGGGACACAGACACAGAGAGGGACACAGACACAGAGAGGGACACAGACACAGAGAGGGACACAGACACAGAGAGGGACACAGACACAGAGAGGGACACAGACACAGAGAGGGACACAGACACAGAGAGGGACACAGACACAGAGAGGGACACAGACACAGAGAGGGACACAGACACAGAGAGGGACACAGACACAGAGAGGGACACAGACACAGAGAGGGACACAGACACAGAGAGGGACAGACAGAGACACAGAGAGGGACACAGACACAGAGAGGGACACAGACACAGAGAGGGACACAGACACAGAGAGGGACACAGACACAGAGAGGGACACAGACACAGAGAGGGACACAGACACAGAGAGGGACACAGACACAGAGAGGGACACAGACACAGAGAGGGACACAGACACAGAGAGGGACAGACAGAGACACAGAGAGGGACAGACAGAGACACAGAGAGGGACACAGACACAGAGAGGGACACAGAGAGGGACAGAGACACAGAGAGGGCACAGACAGAGCGGGACACAGACACAGAGAGGGACACAGACACAGAGAGGGACACAGACATAGAGAGGGACACAGAGAGGGACACAGACACAGAGAGGGACACAGACATAGAGAGGGACACAGACACAGAGAGGGACACAGACACAGAGAGGGACACAGACATAGAGAGGGACACAGAGAGGGACACAGACATAGAGAGCGACACAGAGAGGGACACAGACACAGAGAGGGACACAGACACAGAGAGGGACACAGACACAGAGAGGGACACAGACACAGAGAGGGACACAGACACAGAGAGGGACACAGACACAGAGAGGGACACAGAGAGGGACACAGACATAGAGAGGGACACAGAGAGGGACCGACAGAGGGTCGTGTCGATGGGTCAATGGCTGTTGTCACCGTCTCTCTGACTACAGCTCCCAGACTGCCCCGCGCGGCCCGACCCCGCCACCGGGAGGGGCTGAGCCGCGGGGCATGCCGGGAGCTGTAGTTTCCGGGGTCAGTGGTTGTGATGTCACTGAGGGAGAGCGGCAGAGCGCGGCCCCGTGTGTGCAGCGACTGACCTCCTGCGCTCTCTCTCTCTCTCTCTCGGTCTCTTCTCTGTCACCGCGGGAACCGCCGCCATTGTTTCCCCCCCTCCTCCCCGTCTCGAGCCGACGCTCCCAATGACGACACACGCAGATGACGTAGAGACGCAATCCGGTTGCCCACGCGGCGACGTCCACACGTCGCTCTTTCGCCGACAGGGAAACGCGCGCTGTCTCCCCGGTAACCAGTGATGGGCGGAAGGGTGAGAGACACGCCCACTGTCTCCCTGACAACGGCTGATTGACAAGTGCCGGACAGAGACCCGCCCACTGTCTCCCTGACAACGGCTGATTGACAAGCGCCGGACAGAGACACGCCCCCTGTCTCCCTGACAACGGCTGATTGACAAGTGCCGGACAGAGACCCGCCCACTGTTATTATTGGTGCTGTTATTGTTGTTGTTGATATTTTTGTTGTTATTGTTGTTGTTGTTATTGTTGCTATTGTTGTTAGTGTTGTTAGTATTGTTGTTGTTGTTGTTATTGTTGTTGTTATTGTTGTTATTGTTGTTATTGTTGTTGTTATTGTTGTTATTGTTGTTATTGTTGTTATTGGTATTGTTGCTATTGTTGTTGTTATTGTAATTGTTGTTAGTATTGTTGTTGTTATTGTTGTTGTTTTTATTTTGTTCTTATTGTTATTGTTGTTGTTATTGCTGTTGTTGTTATTGCTGTTGTTGTTATTGTTGTTATTGTTCTTGTTGTTCTTATTATTATTGTTGTTGTTATTGTTGTTGTTATTGTTGTTGTAATGACTGTTAGTATTTGCTATTGTTGTTGTTGTTATTGTTGTTGTTGTTATTGTTGTTATTGTTGTTGTTGTTATTGGTGTTATTGTTGTTGTTATGTTATTGTGATGACTGTTAGTATTTGCTGTTGTTGTTGTTAGTGCCGTTATTCCCGCGGCCCGGAGTCGGGCTCCGCCGACTTCAAACGCGCTGTGACGCTGCCCTGTGAGGAGGGCGCAATGTCTCCGCCAACCGTTGTCCTTCTTGTTAGTGCTGTTACTGTTGTAGTGACTGTTATTGTGTTATTATTGGGTGTCATCCGCATATTGTGGGCTCTCAACACCTCTCGTTTGGATCCCACGGTAACTGTCTCAGACGTGTGCCCTTCACCAGGTCACGGGTGGGTTTGGAGATGGTCCTGGAGTTCAGGGGGACCCGGGACTTGAAGGTGGAGGAGAAGCGATCATGGAGCAGCTGGACGGCGGCTTCAGGACCTCCGCGTGCGGAAGGCCAGAGGGAGAGGATGTTTGATGATGAGAGGCCCTTTGTGAGGGTCTCAGGGAGTGGCCTTTTCGAAGGGCGGTAGAGGATGGTTGAGGGCTTGGTGCACGAGAGAGGGACGTGAGAGGAGAAGGAGATGAGGAAGTGGTCCGAGATGGCCTTGTCCACTATGCTGAGGTCGGAAATGTCAAGGCCGTGGGTGATGACGACGTCAGGTGCATGACCGCGGTTGTGGGTGGGTGAATTATGTGGAGGGTGAGGTTTAGGGAGGAGAGGAGGGCAGTGACATCGGCAGAAGTGGTGCGAGGGGGAGTTTAGGTGGACGTTGAAATCGCCAACTACGAGCAGGCGTTCGGAGCAGAGGGACAGGGAAGAGAGGAGAGTGTAGATGTCTGTGTGGAAGGAGCCGGGGGGCTTAGGGGGGCGGTAGACAAGGAGAATTTTCCAAAGGGAGAGAGGGATAGAAGAGGGTGAGGTGCTCGAAGGAGGGGAAGCAGCCAGAGGAGTAGGGAGGCTTTGGATATGAAGGCCATCCCGCCGCCACGTTCGTAAGGATGGGGGGGGTGGTGGTGGGGGGGGGGGGGGGGTGGGAGGAGAGACATTTAGAAGGGAGGGGGAGGCTCGGGTCAGGGCGGCAACTAAACAACAACAACAACAAGATTTCATTTATAGAGCGCCTTTCACGTCAGGATGACGTCCCAAGGCCCCGAGCACTGGGGGGAGATGGTCAGGGGGAGGGAAGGGAGGGGGCGAGGAGGGGGAAATGGTCAGGGTGAGGGGAGGGAAGGGAGGGGGCGAGGAGGGGGTAGAGAGTCGAGAGCGGAGCTGAAGGCTGAAGGTCAAAGAGAAAGGTTTTGAGACCGGCCCTGAAGGAGGAAAGGGAGGAAGCGGCGAAGGCACTGGGGATGGAGTTCCAGAGCCTCGGGGCTGAGAGGCTGAAGGCCACCGATGGTAGGGCGGTTGGGGCGGGGGATGTGGAACAGACCGGAGCCAGAGGAACGGAGCGTACAACAACAACAACAACAACATTATTATTGGAGCACAATCATAATAAAGTGGATCCAATAGCAAACGCATCCAGAGTATCGGCTTTCTGTCGAATTCGGTTTGTTTCCAAATGTGAAAAACATTTATTAGCCCCTTTTTTGGTGCTGTACAACATTATGAATACATTATTGGTTGGTCAGCTATAGTTTTGTTAACCAGTCCACTCCCCGACAGAATTACTTTCAGATGGTCCATTACAAGATGGCTCAGCATCAAATGGCCATCTGTCTCGATGGACTTTGTTGCTACACTGACGAGACCTGATGGTTAAACATTCCACTTCCCACTACTGTATGAAGGAGATAATAATTATTGTGATATAAGTGGCCCAACTTATCTGGAGGGTCCATTCAAAGCAATTGATATCCCATCATCAACAACAGTCTACGTCGATGGTTCAGTTCAATAGTGGAGCTTTGGGGGCAAACGGGATGTGGAATTTATGTTCTACAAATGGATTCAATAGTCTGAATTTCTGTAGCTGATCCATGACCAGCACAGGGGCACAATCCGCTGTGTGTGGTTTACAAATCATCACTCCCTTCTGGAAAACAACTGCAATCTGTCTTTAAAATGGCTTTGCCATACGAGTCTCTCATTGCAATTCTAAATGTCAAGGCACACACACAGAACCAACCCCAAGCAAAAGGTAATAACATTACAGAGGAATTCTCAGAGAAAGGGGGCGATCAATGACACGCAATGCGATCCAGTCATTTTGTACCAATCTCTGGAACAAGTGGTCACCATAATCTCAGTGGAAAACCTGTCGATTTTAATTGTGCCCAAGACAACAATGTGGAAATCGTCCAGAATATCAAATTACTAAATCCAAAAGAAGCCGCGAATAATCAGCAATCCAACATATGTACAAAATTTAAGTGTAAAATGTGGTTTTATAACGTTTTGTGCGTATCAGAATTACTTTTCAACCACAAGCTGCAGCGTTGGAGCGACTATAACAAACAGTCTGGTGGCATAAATGTGCAGGAGATGTAAAAGATTATTGTGGAAATTTTGGCTACAGAAAATATGATAAACATTCCCCGATAAAGAAAAAAAAATTGAGAATGTGATGGCGATTGTCCAACCAAAGAGCAAATACACACTTGAACATTAAATGGATCAAAAACATATTGATCTCTATATCCGTATGGCAGAAACGATGAGTTTCCAAGGTCTCTATGGGTTCCCAATCCGAACAGTCACTACTTTTTATTTTTATTTTTTATTTATATTTTATTTTTTATGATTAATGTGTTTTATACTCAGCCAAAGTTTTTCACACAGGAAGAAAAGTTATGATGAAGGGAATTATTTGGTTGTGGTTCATTTCATTTTGCTGACGCTGAATCTCTCATTTCCAATAACCTCTTCATAATTTTATGAGGTTGGAGTTAAATGCAGAGGAAACCTTTCCACAATCATCACCAAAATATAATAGCGGAGGAATGTAGTTGTGGATTCAAATAAAATTATCAATGGATCATTCTGTTCCATCACTTAACCACTTGGCCACCACCGCTGGTATCGTATCTTTGGGCAGATTTGCAAAACAAAATCGTCTATGAATTATTTATTTACTGTATTTTTCTGATAAGAATTCTTTGCATTTGCTTCCTTGAAATTTGTACATCGCCGAATGAGTTCTCGAGAAGTCTCGAAGCGTTTCCCAAGTTTTCCCGACATTGTATTGTGGGGAACACTGCGATAATTTGCCCAAAGTAATATTCCGCAAACAACCAAACCATTTCGTCAGCAATAGTTGGTTTGCTCCCGGGAGGAGAATATTGCTCTGGGATTGCGGTGTCTCTGAGGTAACCGCAACACCTTTGGCTTCCACTGCTTTCATTTTAACTTCAGTGATTGAAAATGTCAAGGAATGTTATTTTAATAAGAAGAAGGTTCCTTGTGTGTGACAAAGCTGCTTTGCCCGATCGAGAGCGTCTCAAACTGCTTCATTGGATTTACTGCAAAAGCTCAGTGTATTTTGGAGGGGAATTTTCTTCCCAAATTGCGAATTCAACTGCAGTGTCAGTTCCAGTGTAGATTTCCCGAACACTGACATAGCTCTTTCCCGTCAACGTCGAGGCCTTGTGGTAATACATATTAAAAATACGCACAGACAGAAGGTCCTCTCTCTCTCGTCGTGATAACAGCATCTGAATGCACCGAACACTTTCGTGTTGTCGACTGTCAGCGACCGTCAGTGAAGTGGCGGCTGTGATGGTTCTCTCTAAACTCTATATGCCCTGTAGCTCAGTGGTTAGAGCACTCGCTTTGCAAGTGAGAGACCTGAGTTCAATCCCAGGCAGAGGGCGAAACCTTGGGCGAGTTTCCTTACTCCACACAGAGCCTAATAATAATCCCTCCAAAACCAAAAAAACAATAATAAATTGGTCATTTTCAATCTACGACTGTGTGTGGGATATTGCTGTGCGCAATTGGCTGCCGCGTTCGCCCACAAATATACAGTCAATTCATTTTACAGTGTGTTCTGTGAAGCGTTTTGGACGTCCTCCCGACGTGAAAAACGCTATATCAAATGCAAGGATTATTATTATTATATGGGATTTATCTTTCCCCCAATTTTTTTTTTTCTCGAATGCATTCAATCTATTATTGCAACACAAACTGAAGGCTGTTTGTAATTCCAAACGGTTGACAGTCTCTCTCGCGCTTACTCTCTCTTGCGCGCTTTCTCTCTCACGAGATAGGGAGAGTGCACGCGAAAGGCAGAGTGAGTGTGCACGCGAGATATAGAGTGTGTGCATGCGAGATATAGAGAGAGTGGGCACGCGAGATATAGAGAGTGTGCACGCGAGATATATAGAGTGTGCACGCGAGATGCAGAGATAGTGCGCACGTGGGATATAGAGAGAGTGTGCACGCAGGATATAGAGAGAGTGTGCACGCGGGATGTAGAGAGAGTGTGCACGTGGGATATAGAGTCTGTACGCGGGTTATAGAGAAAGTGTGCACGCGAGATGCAGAGACAGTGTGCACGTGGGATATAGAGAGAGTGCACGCGGGATATAGAAGAGTGTGCACGTGGGATACAGAGAGTGGCACGCGGGATATAGAGAAAGTGTGCACGCGAGATGCAGAGACAGTGTGCACGTGGGATAGAGTGTGCATGCGAAATGCAGAGACAGTGCGCACGCGGGATATAGAGAGAATGTGCACGTGGGATATAGAGAGAGTGTGCACGCGAGATATAGAGAGTGTGCACACGAGATATATAGAGTGTGCACGCGAGATGCAGAGATAGTGCGCACGTGGGATATAGAGAGTGTGTGCACACGGGATATAGAGAGAGTGTGCACGCGGGATATAGAGAAAGTGTGCATGCGAGATGCAGAGACAGTGTGCACGTGGGATATAGAGAGAGTGAGCACGCGGGATATAGAAGAGTGTGCACGTGGGATATAGAGAATGTGCACGCGGGATATAGAGAAAGTGTGCACGCGAGATGCAGAGACAGTGTGCACGTGGATATAGAGAGTGTGCATGTGGGATATAGAGAGTGTGCACGTGGGATATAGAGAAAGTGTGCACGCGAGATGCAGTGTGCACGTGGGATATAGAGAGCGTGCACGCGGGATATAGAGAAAGTGTGCACGCGGGATATAGAGAGTGTGCACGTGGGATATAGAGAGTGTGCACGTGGGATATAGAGTGCACGTGAGATCCAGAGACAGTGCGAACGCGGGATATAGAGAGTGTGCACACGGGATATAGAGAGTGTGCACACGGGATATAGAGAGAGTGTGCACGTGAGATACAAAGAGAGTCTGCATGCGAGATATAGAGAGTGCATGCGAGATATCAAGACAGTGCGCACGCGGAATATAGAGAGAGCGTGCATGCAGGATATAGAGTGTGCACGCAGGATATGGAAAGTGTGTGCACGCGAGACACAGAGAGAGTATGCATGTGGGGTATAGAGGGAGTGTGCACACGGGATAAAGAGAGAGTGTGCACGCGGGATATGGAGGGAATGTTCACGTGTGCGCACAAGTGTTTGAGTGTGTGTCTGTGCGCGCGAGGGTGTGTATGTGAGGGTGTGTATGTCTGTGCCCGTAAGTTTCTGTGCTATTTATATATGGGCACACAACCTTGCGGGCACACATTCTCGCGGCGTACACACACCCTCCCATACAAAGACACACAGAAACTCGGGCGTGTGCAAACACTCACACCCTCGGGCGCACATTAAAAATACCAGCCAGCAGCCACTGAACACCAGCCACTACACACCAGCCGCAGCCACTAAACACCAGCCACAGCCACTAAACACCCGCTACAGCCACTAAACACGAGCCAGCAGCCACTAAACACCAGCCACAGCCACTAAAACACCGGCCACAACCACAAAACACCGGCCACAGCCACTAAACACCAGCCACTAAACACTGGCCACAGCCACTAAACACCAGCCACTAAACACCGGCCACAGCCACTAAACACCGGCCACTAACCACCAGCCACCACTAAACACCAGCCAAGCAGCCACTAAAACACCACGCCACAGCCACTAAACACCGGCCACAGCCACTAAACACCGCACACCACAACACGCCAGCACCACTAAACACCGAGCCACAGCCACTAAACACTGGCCACAGCCACTAAACACCGGCCACAGCCACTAAACACCGCAGCCACAGCCACTAAACACGCGCCCACAGCCACTGAACACGAAGCCAGCAGCCACTAAACACCGAGCCCAGCAAAACAGCCACAGCCACTGAACACGAGCCAGCAGCCACTAAACACGAGCCACAGCCACTAAACACCAGACACAGCCCTAAACACCGCCCGCAACTAAACACAGCCACAGCCATAAACACCGGCCACACCACTAACACCGGCGCACCCACAACACCAGACCACAGCCACTAAACACCAGCGCTACAGCCACTAAACACAGGCACAGCCACTAAACACCGGCCACAGCCACTAAACACCCCACAGCCACTAAAAACCAGCCACAGCCACTAAACACCAGCCACAGCCACTAAACACCAGCCACAGCCACTAAACACCGGCCACTAAACACAGCCACAGCCACTAAACACCGGCCACAGCCACTAAACACCGGCCACAGCCACTGAACACCAGTTAGTAGGCACTGAATAACAGCCACAGCCACTGAACACCAGCAACAGATGCGCTCACACAGACATACAGAAACACAGACACTCGGGCGAACATACACAGACACACACACATGCAGATCAACATACACATACATAACTATATAACAGACACTCTTCTCAGTTATCTTCCCTTCTTCTCCTCAAGCTCCGCCACTATCCCTCCTGTGCCTTGCAAACCCGTCTTCCTGCCCTTTCCTCACACTCCAGGTATTTCCAACTGTTATATTCCTTGTGAGACAATAACCACACCAAGTAATTGTTTCCATCAAATTGTTTTCTTTATTAATCCACAATAATAGCGAAATCTCTATCAGATTGCATTCTGCTACTATGCGCTGGAAATAAAACTACAAACACAGAATACTCTGCTGATATAAAATACATTACCCACGATATAAATCAGCAAACACACAGCAAACTGGTGGGTAATAACCCAATTCAGACCCATTCTGTTGGTAATGAACAAGGAAGGATACCCGAACCTGTTGGTAAAAGACCAGAGCTGTAACCTGTGATGTGAGCTGTAACAGTGGAGGCCATGACTTGTGTCAGTGGGACACACCGGCTCTGATTTCTCATCGTGCAATTCTGTTTTGCTTTCTCTGGTGATAGTCTCACGTGTGCACAACAGCTGTGTGTTAGTGACTGCAGCACATGGTCAGGTGAGAAG
Organism: Callorhinchus milii; assembly: GCF_018977255.1. Taxonomy (NCBI): domain Eukaryota; kingdom Metazoa; phylum Chordata; class Chondrichthyes; order Chimaeriformes; family Callorhinchidae; genus Callorhinchus; species Callorhinchus milii. Next base: position 115,660 of record NW_024704788.1, on the reverse strand, counting down.
GGGAAAACTATCATTTGTTCTTTTAACTGAGAATCACTGGTATTCGATCAAATGGATATATTGCTGTGTATCAAAAAAAACATTATTTCCTTAATCTCAAAGCAACTTCTCATTTTAACTTTGAACAGCTCCAGGAAAGCTTTCCTCCAGTGGTAACATCTTTCAGAGCATTTGTGATCATTCTTCTGCTTGGAATCAGCAAATTATTCCCACATTCAAGACATTTATATAGTCTCTCCTCTACGCCCTTTCTGGTGTGTTTGGAGGTACTGTTTCATAGTGAAACTCCTTCCACATTCAGTACACTTGTATGGTCTCTCTCCATATGTGTGTGATCGCTGGTGTACCTGAAGATTTCCTGATGTTGTGAAACTCTTCCCACATTCAGGACATTTATACGGTCTCTCTCCGGTGTGTGATCGCTGGTGTATCTGGAGATTCCTTGATGACGTGAAACCCTTCCCACATTCAGCACATTCAAACGGTTTCTCTCCTGTGTGTGATCGTTGGTGTACCTTGAGGTCCCCTGACAGTGAGAAACTTTTTCCACATTCAGCACAATTATACGGTCTCTCTCCTGTATGTGATCGATGGTGTAACTTGAGGTTCCCCGACTGTGTAAAACTCTTACCACATTCGCCACATTTATACGGTCTCTCTCCTGTGTGTAATCGCTGGTGAATTTGGAGGGCACCCGAGTGTGTGAACGTCTGCCCACATTCTGCACACTTATACGGTCTCTCTCCTGTGTGTAATCGATAGTGAACCTTAAGCTCCCCTGATGTTGTAAAATTCTTCGCACATTCACTACATTTATACGGTCTCTCTCCCGTGTGTGATTGCTTGTGTCTTAGGAGGGCACCTGACTGTGTGAAACTCTTTCCACATCCAGCACATTTATACGGTTTCTCTCCTGTGTGTAATCGATGGTGAACGTAGAGGTTGCTTGATGTTGTGAAACTTTTTCCACAATCAGCACATTTATACGGTTTCTCTCCCGTGTGTGACCGTTGGTGAATGCGGAAGTTCTTTGATGATGTGAAACTCTTTTCGCATTCGGCACATTTATACGGTCTCTCTCCTGAGATCGATCGCTGGTGACTCTGCATAAACCCCTTTTCTGCAACAGTATACGTGATAGATCCCTGACACTCTCTCTGCGGTGAAGAAACATTTTCGCTACAGGCAGATTGTGTTGATGTGTCTCGACGGAGCTCGGGATGTCTTCTGCTGTCTTTCTGACAGAACTCGGTATGAGTAAACACAACGTTGCAATGAGGGCGAGAGTGAGACTCAGGATCATCCACTTTGGGAGCTGATGGGAGAAAAGATCTGTGTCAGCAACTTATGAGAGTTTCCTTTTGGAATTGCTGTTTGACCAATCCTGAATTGGTCCTGGCATTTGTACAGTACATGATCAAGTCAAAACACTCTAACTGATGGATAGTAATTACTCTGAAATGTTCTGGTCAGTTTCTCCCAGTTTCCTGGCCAGTCGTCATCTACACTAATCATTTTAATGCTGGGAATATGTTGTGTTGTCGGAGGTACTGTCCTTTAGATGAAATGTTAAACCGAGATCCCTGGCCAGGCCTGTTCAGGTGGATGTTAAACATCCCACATCACGATTTCTAAAGAGAAGAGAGTTTTTCTCTTTTATTCTCTTACCCACAATGTCGTGGCTGATAATGTAAAATCAGGTACTTATACAGCACAGAAGGAGGCCATTCAGCACACCAGGCCCATGCCTTCTCTTGAAAGGTATGTTCAAATTAATCCCACTCCCCCGTTATCCCTCCAAAACAAAGAACAATAATACATTGGTCATTTTCAATCCACGACTGTTTGTGGGACACTGTTGTGCGCAATTGGCTGCCGCGATTTGCCCACAAATATACGGTCAATTCACTTTACAGAATATTCTGTTAAGCGCTTTGAGACGTCTAGAAAGCTTGAAAAGTGCTATATCAAAAGAAAGGATTACTATTATTATTATTATCTCAACATAGCTTTGCAAATTTGTCCTCCCCAAATATGCATCCACTTCTCTCTTGAAAGTTGTTATCAAATCTGCTTCCACTATCCAGATCTGAACACAGATATCCCAATAAAATTGGTCAATTCGTTCTTAGCTATTTGGGAGATATAGCTGTGTGTAAATTGGCTGTTGGAGTCACCGCACTTTACAGTAACCACTTTTGGATGTCTTGATGATGTGATAAGATGCTATATAAAATTTCCAATATCCCTAGGATCTATCATATTTGTCTGAAGAGATATAGAGGGGGACTTTAGCTTAAAGCTCGGGGCTCATGACAATGTAAAGCTCTTTCCCCAGTAACTTGACTTGAGTAGAATAGACTATGAGCTCATAGTCCTGACATGTGCCTTGAGCCAAACCGCAGAAGCGAGCATGGAGCTGACTGAGTCCAGACTAACACTTGGAACACTGAAAATGTCCATTTCAGCATTCACAGGAACTTCTCATGAAAGTGACAAACATTTAACTGCAAAGTAACCTCTCACGATGCAGTGAAACTTTCAATGTGTGATCACAACCGTTGGAATACAACAATAATAAATTATTGTTTTTAATAACGCCAATAATGTCAAATTTCTCAAAGCTCCCGGAGGGATACGTCATGCATATGCTTTGGCTTGCAGGTTAAACAGAGTACGATTCAGTCTCTTTCTTCCGGAGTTCCTGTGACTCGCTCCTTCCTCTTTGACCTTACTTCCCTCCCCATTCCTCTTGGCTTCTACCCTAAGCCACAATAGTCCATCACATTGAGACATCCTCTTAACAAAAGGCACTCTGTCAATGTAAATCTGTACTGTATTGAGTAGAGGGCAACCAACTGAGCCAGGCTGACATCTGCCCGATTCTGCACTGGAGCATGTTATGCTGAGAAACTCAGATTGCTTTGTTACATACACAGGTAGTCATCCTCAGGAAGATTCCTTTCGTCAGTGCAATTTCTTCTCTCCCTCTTTGTCAAACAGTATCTGCTGCTCCCGGCCTCTCCTCCACTCGCTTGGTTGTGTTTTGAGCTCAAAATCTTTCCGGTTCGGCCTCCTGTGAAGTAAATTTTAAAAAAGGAGCAGCATTGAGAACCATAGTGTACACAGAGACATGAAAGTTCTCACAACTCTTGGCCATTATTCCACAAATAAAGATGGTGTAACATTTTTGGACAATTCAGTTCAGTGTTAACTGAACTCACAGTCAAGACTGAGACTCCAGTGTCGGAGCTGAGGGGAAATGCTGTATTGTCCTTTATGAAATACTGACTGTACCAACTGCAGCTTCGCTTGCAGCCAAAGCATCCAATATGGAGTGTAGACGGACACAAAGAGACACAGACAGACATTCATCCGTATCTATACGCATCTGGGAGGACCCTTGTGGGAGGACTCATTCTGGACTTGCTGTTGTTTGAATGTGCAACTCATTTTGGTGCACTATTGCAGTCTTTCCAGCAATGAGTGGAGCTGTGCTGTTCTTTGTTCTTCAATTTCATTTGATGGACCTTCTCTCTTTTCCTGAGATTTTTACTCATCCTTGAAAGGTTTGATTTCCGCTTGGTCACCTTTATGATGATCAATATAAATGTATAATTTATGATCACTGGGCGTGTCCTCCCAATGGGAAAGTCGCTTTAAAAATGTAAAGTTGTGGTTGCAGTGGCTTAGCTTAGTCTGTGTTCCTTATTTTGTTCCCGCCACTGCTTGTCTACACGAGTGATCTTTGACATGGTCAGAAAGACACATTTTCTGAGCTCACAGTTTCTGTGTCGCTTTTCCCAGGAAGAATACCTTTCTTAGATATTTTGAGATGTTTATTTTCACCAACTGAGAATCCTCCTCCTTTTGCCCAGAACGCTCTCTTCATTTGCTGAACCTGTTGCTTCAGTCACGACTCTTTTGGAGTCACCTCCATCCTCAGCTGATCCTGACGGGATGGGTGAGCTCTCCTTTTTGCTCTGAAATACAGAACGTAAGAACAGGGAAGAACATAATAAGTGTGTCAGTCTGGATCGGTCTGTCCCACTCTCGCGTCTGTGCCACAAGGTTGGGGGGGGTTCAAGCTCCACGTCAGGAGCTGACACTGCAATGCAATGCTGGGGGTGAGCTGCCGCCCTTCGGAGGAGGTCCCATTTAGCTGCGCAGGTGGAGCATTCCTCCTGATGTGAAAAGCACATCTCCCTGATGAAGCCGGAGGGACGGATCACAGCGTTCAGGACAGACCGGACGGACAGATTAGGCCTTTCTTCACTGAGAAAAGATGTTCAAGAGGGGACCTAATAGAGGGGTTTAAAATTATAAAATGGTTTCATAAGGTCAGCACAGATAGGCTGTTCCTACTTGTTGGGAAACCCGTAACCGGGGACACAAGTATCAGATCACTATGGGATGTAAATGAGATGGATTCAGATCCGATAGTTTGCGGATGACACCCAACTCGACCTCTCTGTGGCACTTGCTGTTTGATGTGAGGAGGATAGAGGGGGATTGAGAGGGGTTTCATCACATCCGGGCTGGACCATGCCAACTCCCTGCTTGTCGGCCTTCACAACTCTTCCCTCCACAAGCGGCCAAACCTCTCCTGCACCCGGCTCCGTGCCCCCGAACCCCACCCTCGCCCTCCACTGGCTCCCCGACCCCCAGAGGATAGAGGTCCAAATCCTTGTCCTCGCCTTAATACCCTCCATGGCAGTGCCCTGCGACCTCTGGGACCTGCTGACCCGACATCAACCGGTCCGCTCCCTCCGTCCAGCAGTTCCCGCTGCTCCACGTACCCCACCTGGAGCCCAACCACCATCAGGAGCCGGGCCTCTGGGTCCCCGTGAACTCTATCCTCCATTCCCTTTGGCTTTCTCTCTCTCTCTCTCTCTCTCTCCCACACTCTCTACCGCGCTCTCCTATACTCACAGGCGCGCGCTCCCTCCTGCACCCGCGCGCTCCCTCCTGCACCCGCGCGCTCCCTCCTGCATCCGCGCGCTCCCTCCTGCATCCGCGCGCTCCCTCCTGCATCCGCGCGCTCCCTCCTGCACCCGCGCGCTCCCTCCTGCACCCGCGCGCTCCCTCCTGCATCCGCGCGCTCCCTCCTGCATCCGCGCGCTCCCTCCTGCACCCGCGCGCTCCCTCCTGCATCCGCGCGCTCCCTCCTGCACCCGCGCGCTCCCTCCTGCACCCGCGCGCTCCCTCCTGCACCCGCGCGCTCCCTCCTGCATCCGCGCGCTCCCTCCTGCATCCCCGCGCTCCTCCTGCATCCGCGCGCTCCCTCCTGCATCCGCGCGCTCCCTCCTGCATCCGCGCGCTCCCTCCTGCATCCGCGCGCTCCCTCCTGCATCCGCGCGCTCCCTCCTGCACCCGCGCGCTCCCTCCTGCACCCGCGCGCTCCCTCCTGCATCCCGCGCCCTCCTGCATCCGCGCGCTCCCTCCTGCATCCGCGCGCTCCCTCCTGCATCCGCGCGCTCCCTCCTGCATCCGCGCGCTCCCTCCTGCACCCGCGCGCTCCCTCCTGCACCCGCGCGCTCCCTCCTGCACCCGCGCGCTCCCTCCTGCACCCGCGCGCTCCCTCCTGCACCCGCGCGCTCCCTCCTGCATCCGCGCGCTCCCTCCCACACGCGTTTGTCCCCCATACACGCTCTCACACACATTCTCCCCCACGCACGTACTCTAATAATAATAACAATCCTTGCATTTGATTTCACGTCTTCTCGACGTCCCAAAGCGCTTCACAGAATATACTGTAAAGTGAATTGACTGTATATTTGTGGGCGAACGCGGCAGCCAATTGCGCACAGCAATGTCCCACAAACAGTCGTGGATTGAAAATGACCAATTTATTATTGTTTTGTTTTTTGGAGGGAATATTATCCCTCACTCACACACTCTCACACACACACTCTCACACATACTCTCATGGACACTCACACACTCACGCACTCTCTCAAGCGCACACACTCACACTCTCTCACACGCACACTCTCTCACACTTACATGCACTCTCACATGCACTCTCACACTCACACACACTTTTACACGCACTCTCACATGCACTTTCATGCATACTCACACACACTCACTCGCACACACTCTTACACCGACACTCGCACACATTGCACACACTCGCGCACACACACCCATTCTCACACACACTCACGCACTCTCATACACGTGCACGCACACACTCGCACACACTCACGCGCACATACTCTCACGCGCACACTCACTCTCACGCGCACACTCACTCTCACGCGCACACTCACTCTCACGCGCACACTCACTCATTCTCACACACACTCACACATCCACACTCTCACGCACTCATGCAACGCTCTCACACACTCACACTCGCACACACTCTCGCACCGACACTCTCAAACACTCGCTCTCACACACTCGCTCTCACACATTCTCACACTCTCATATACACACACTCTCACACTCATTCTCACACTCACACGCACTCTCTCACACACTCTCACTCACACACTCTCACACCCACACACACTCTCACGCACTCTCACACTGTCACATGCTCACACCGACACTCTCAAACACTCACACACTCTCACTCACTCTCACTGTCGCTCTCACACACACTCTCTCTCACACTCTCTCTCTCTCCCTCTCTGTCTGTCGGTCACGGACCTGATCGGTGACTCTGGATCTCAGTGACTCGGCCATGTTTGTGTTTCTCCAACCGTCACTCTGTCTCCGCCCACTCGCTCCTCATTGGTCCTGTTCAGCTCCCGCCCCCAACGCCAGAGCTTCCCAATGGTCAAACGAGATGTCAATCACGTGCCGCTCTGTGACGAGTGCGCGTCCACGTCAATCATCTTCCCTCCGCCCCGCCTCTCGCGCGCTTTCTCCAACCGTCACCCTCTGTCCCGCCCACTCGCATATTATTGGTTGCTTCAAACCCGCTCCAGCTTTCCATTGGTCAGTGCGGCTGTCAATCAGATCCCCACTCGGTCATTACCCGCTCCATCCCCCTCCCCCCGCCCCCCGCTCGCACTGCCATTGGTTGTTGCATAACACCCGCCTTCTCAGCCTTAGTCTTCTATTGGAAGGACGAGGCGATCGCTCGCCGCTCTGTGCTCTGATTGGCTGACGTGCACGTCACTCGCAATTGTAATTTGCGTCGACGTTTCGGGTCCTCGAGCCCTTCAGTGACCATTCGTTCCCTTCAAAACCCCGCGGCCGTGTGTGTGGGTCACCGTCGCGTGCGATTGGCCGCCGCGTTTGGCCCCAAATATACGGTCAATTCGCTTTACGGTGTATTCTGTGAAGCGCTTTGAGACGCCTCGAAGATGTGATGATGATAATAATAATAATAATCCTCGCATTGATATAGCGCTTTTCACGTCTTCTCAACGTCCCAAAGCGCTTCACAGAATAGACTGTAAAGTGAATTGACCGTAACTTCCATCACCTCCGAATCACGGCACTACCCCACCCCTCACACGGCTGAAACTCTGGTCCACACCTTTATCACCTCAAGGCCGGACTATGGGAACTCTCTCCTCGCGGCCTTCCCGGCACTGCCCTCCACACTGCAGGTCACTCAGGACTCTGCTGCTCGTGCCGCCGCGTGGAGTCCTGTAGCTCAGTGGTTAGAGCACTCGCTTTGCAAGTGAGAGACCTGAGTTCAATTCCAGGCAGAGGGCGAAACCTCGGGCAAGTTTCCTTACTCCACACAGAGCCTAATAACAATCCCTCCAAAACCAAAAACAATAATAAATTGGTCATTTTCAATCTACGACTGTTTGTGGGACATTGCTGTGCGCAATTGGCTGCCGCGTTCGCCCACAAATATACAGTCAATTCACTTTACAGTGTGTTCTGTGAAGCGCTTTGGGACGTCCTCTCCCGACGCGAAAAGCGCTATATCAAATGCAAGGATTATTACTGTCCCGCACCAGGCTTCGTGACCACATCACCCCCACCCTCGCTCCCCTCCACTGGCTCCCCATCCCCCAGAGGATCCAATTCAAGATCCTCATCCTCACCTACAAGGCCATTCACGGCCTCGCTATCTCCTACCTCTCCAACTTACTATCCCCCTACTTACCTGCCCGTACCCTCCGTTCCTCTGGCTCCGGTCTGCTCCACATCCCCCGCCCCAACCGCCCGACCATCGGTGGCCTTCAGCCTCTCAGCCCCGAGGCTCTGGAACTCCATCCCCAGTGCCTTCGCTGCTTCCTCCCTTTCCTCCTTCAAGGCCGATCTCAAGACCTTTCTCTTTGACTGAGCCTTCAGCTCCACTCTCGACTCTATTACCCCTCCTCGCTCCCTCCCTTCCCTCACACTGACCATCTCCCCCCTCCTCGCTCCCTCCTCCCCTCACCCTGACCATCTCCCTCCCCCAATGCTCAGGTCCCGACCCAACTGTCCAGCGCTTTGGGACGTTCTCCCAACCTGAAAGGTGCTCTATAAATGCAATCATGTTGTTGTTGTTGTTGTCCATCACTGGTTGCCATGGAGGCAGTGGGCGTGTCTCTCCCTCTCCTGTCCATCACTGGTTGCCATGGAGGCAGTGGGCGTGTCTCTCCCTCTCCTGTCCATCACTGGTTGCCATGGAGGCAGTGGGCGTGTCTCTCCCTCTCCTGTCCATCACTGGTTGCCATGGAGGCAGTGGGCGTGTCACTCCCTCTCCTGTCCATCACTGGTTGCCATGGAGGCAGTGGGCGTGTCGCTCCCTCTCCTGTCCATCACTGGTTGGCATGGAGGCAGTGGGCGTGTCGCTCCCTCTCCTGTCCATCACTGGTTGCCATGGAGGCAGTGGGCGTGTCTCTCCCTCTCCTGTCCATCACTGGTTGCCATGGAGGCAGTGGGCGTGTCTCTCCCTCTCCTGTCCATCACTGGTTGCCATGGAGGCAGTGGGCGTGTCGCTCCCTCCTGTCCCTCTTTGACCGTGTCTTCAGCTCCGCTCTGGACTCTCCCTCCCTCCCTCCCCTCACACTGACCATCTCCCCCCTCCTCGCCCCCTCCCTCCCTCTCCTCACCCTGACCATCCCCCCCCCATTGCTCGGGTCCTGACCCAACTGTCCAGCGCCTCGGGACGTCCTCCCGACGTGAAGGGCGCTCTATAAATGGAATCTTGTCGTTGTCCATCACTGGTTGCCGGGGAGACAGAGCCCGAGGGGGAGAGGGGGAGCGGGAGGACAGAGAGGAACGCGGCGGCGGCGGCGGCGGCGGGAGGTCAGTCACTGCGCACACGGGACTCTCCGCCTCTGTGACATCACAATCACAGCCACAGCCCGGGACACAGACCCCGGAAACTACAGCTCCCGGCATGCCTCGCGGCTCAGCGCCCGCTGGTGACGCGAGTCGGGCCGCGCGGGGCAGCCTGGGAGCTGTAGTCGGAGGGTGAAAGGGACAGATCCATCGACCCACAGCCACTGTCTGTCTGTCTCTCTCACACACACACACACACACACACATGTCCTCTCTCTCTCTCTCTGCCTCTGTCTCTGGTCATCAGAAATCACAGCCACTCACATATACACACTCACAATCACACACTCACTGGGACACACACACACACTCACATATACACACTGACAATCACACACTCACTGGGACACACACACACACACACTCACATATACACACTCACAATCACACACTCACTGGGACACACACAAACACTCACATATACACACTCACAATCACACACTCACTGGGACACACACACACACTCACATATACACACTCACAATCACACACTCACTGGGACACACACACACACTCACATATACACACTGACAATCACACACTCACATATACACACTCACAATCACACACTCACTGGGACACACACAAACACTCACATATACACACTCACAATCACACACTCACTGGGACACACACACACACTCACATATACACACTGACAATCACACACTCACTGGGACACACACACACACTCACATATACACACTCACAATCACACACTCACTGGGACACACACAAACACTCACATATACACACTCACAATCACACACTCACTGGGACACACACACACACTCACATATACACACTCACAATCACACACTCACTGGGACACACACACACACTCACATATACACACTCACAATCACACACTCACTGGGACACACACACACACTCACATATACACACTCACAGGGACACACACACTCACATATACACACTCACCATCACACACTCACAAATACTCTCACATACACAAATACACACAGAAACACCGCAGTCTCTGTTTCTCTGTGTTTCTGATCAGAATATAACAATAATAATAATACTTTGCATTTGATATATCGATTGATCACATCTTCGAGACGTCTCAAAGTCCATAACGAAGCTCTTCCCCGGATACTCGGTAATGTGTAGTGACTTTATATTTTGTGGGCGAAAAGCAGCAGCAGCAGAACGTGAGTGCGACACGAATAGTCATGGAGTAAGTGACAAAATTATTATTATTATTTTGAAGGGTCTATATCCCTCCCGGAAAGCCGATCCTCATTCGACGAACAACCTGGATTCTACTTTGCTGTCAGGTAAACAGAGACGTGTGGAGCACACGGTGAGAGTCAAATTTCAGTCGTGTTTCAGACCATAAGTGGCCTGAGAGCTGCCGCTTGCCTGTCCAGCAGGAGGGAACCCACAGGAGGAAATGGAACACAAAAGAGTAGAAATGAGAACTAACATAGTAAAGATCAAAATAGAAAGCAGAAAATTAACCCATAGATTATTGAAGTGCTTTTTATAGTGAATACTTATTGTGGATCCTATATTACCTGAAGACTAGGTGTTTGCTCATGTGCCGAGCACAGGTCAGCAGGTAAAGTGTTCACAGATTCATGTTGGAATGTGTGACCATTTTCATATTTTATTGAATATTTATAACCTTTGTTGCTGAAACTATCTCAACACAGTTGAAGTCTTAAAATCGATGTCGGAAATTTATAGTTGCAGGAACTTGTCAGATGACTGGAGTTGATTATGTGAGAGGCACCACTCCCTTTTATTGAGAGTCAGGTTTCAGAAAAGTTTCGGATGACAAACAGTCTGAGAGTTACCGCAGGAGGGTTAGGTTGCAGCTGGTTCTGGAGACTGAGAGGTGAGGAGATAGAACATATCCTATTGGAGTGGTTCCGGTTGGTGGGGTGGGGTGGGGGGGATAAGCAGAGTTTGAAGCCCAACTGGGTCTAATATGTCCTGTTTGGCAATGGAATATGATAATATAGTTAAGGTGATGGTCTCTAGTCGTTGGTCCGCAGTATTGCAGGGAACTGCTGTTGATAGTACAGCCCTGCCTGGCTCACTTGGAAGGGCAGACCTATAAGACCATAAGACGTAGGAACAGGAGCAGGCCATTCGGCCCCTCGAGCCTGCCCCGCCATCTAATAAGATCAGGGCTGATCTTCTAACCTAATTCAATTTACCCGCCCTATCCCCATATCCTTTAATCCCTCTATCCTTTAGAAATCTATCAATCTCAGTTTTGAATATGTTCAAGGGCTGAGCATCGAGAACCTTCTGGAGTGGAGAATTCCACTAATTTACTACCCTCTGAATGAAGAAATGTTTCCTCAACTCAGTTTGAAAAGGCTGAGCCTTAATCTTGAGACTATGACCCCTAGTTTCAGATTCTCCAACCAGAAGAAATGGCATCTACCCCGTGAAGACCCTTAAGCATCTTACAGGTTTCTATAAGATCACCTCTGAACTCTTCTATATTCTGGAGAATATAGGCCTAGTTTCCTCAACCTATCCTCATAGGTCAACTCCCTCTTCCCAGGAACCAACCTAGTGAATCTACGCTGCACCCCTCAAAGACAAGTATGTCCTTTCTTAAATAAGAAAGTTATTTGAACTACACGCAATATTTTAGGTGCCGTCTCACCCAGGCCTTATACAACTGCAGCAAAACTTCCCTACTCTTGTATTTAACCTTTTTGCAATGAACGCCAACGTGGCATTAGCCTTTCTAATTGCTTCCTGTACCTGCACACTAACTTTTTGTAACTGCTGTACAAGGACACCCAAATCCCTCTGAACACTAACCCTACCTTGTCCTTCCTAGAAGATAATCCACCTTTCACTGGTGGCAGTGAATGATCCCATTCAGCTCCTGTTAACCCTGCAACACTGTGACAGACACCCGGGTGACATAGAGAAATCCAAGCTCCACTTCAAAGCACAAATAAGGTTTTTGATAGTAATTTGATGCAGAGAAAAATAATGTGACCCTGTCTTCAAACTGCAGCTCCTGCTCTTCCCTCGAGTGTATAAAGTGCTCTGCGGGGCTGGAGTCCTGCTCCCTCGCTGAGACTAATTACATCTCCCTTACCACGGAGAGGCTGCTTGTCTGAACGTCACTGTTACCCGGAGGTAACTTAAATTACCTCCGGGTAATTTAAATGGTATAAATGCAGGTTGTTGTCCTTCTTAATGTGAGGATTTTTTGTCTATTCACAAAATATACAATCAATTGACTTTACAGTGTATTCTGTGAAGGGCTTTGAGAAGTTTTGCTGACATGATAAGGCGCTGTGTCAAATGTAAGGATTACTATATTAACTTTCTCTCTACTGAGAGTCACAAATAATTTAGTGCAGCGCTGATAGCTTGCAGGTGTTTGGTCAAGGAAAACCCCTCTCGCCTCAGGGCTTCAGCAGCTGTGAGGTGCTGTGGGTGCGGTAGGTCTTGTCTCTCACCAGAGCCATCTCCACTTGCCCTGGGATCCAAGATGGGGTCCACAGAATCATGATACACAAAAGCTTGGATAAGACGGGCAAAGGACGTCCCTGAAGTGGCCCTGACCCTCATGGCCACCTGCGTGTGTGACTATGAGTGTGTATTGTGTGTGCGTGTGTGTGACTGTGTGTGTGGTGCTGTGTTTGTGAGGCTGGGATGTGTGTGTATGTATGTTGTGTGTGAGACGTCTGTGTGTTTGTGTGAAAGGGTGTATGTGTCTGTGTGCGAAGCTGTGCTGGGCTTCTCCCTGCAGCCGGGGTTAAGAAAGATGGGCTGGTTGGTCTGCCACAGCCAGAGCCATAGCTCCTGTCCTTGCTCGAGAAATTCCTGGAAACCCATCACCGTGATCAGCCAGGGGTCTGACACACACGAAAATCCATCACCTTGATCAGCAATGTGTCTGATGTACGTGGAAATCCATCACGTGGAGTCCTGTAGCTCAGTGGTTAGAGCGCTCGCTTTGAAAGCGAGAGACCCGAGTTCAATTCCAGGCAGAGGGTGAAACCTTGGGCAAGTTTCCTTACTCCACACAGAGCCTAATAATAATCCCTCCAAAACCAAAAACAATAATAAATTGGTCATTTTCAATCTACGACTGTTTGTGGGACATTGCTGTGCGCAATTGGCTGCCGCGTTCGCCCACAAATATACAGTCAATTCATATTACAGTGTGTTCTGTGAAGCGCTTTGGGAAGTCCTCCCGACGTGAAAAGCACTATATAAAATGCAAGGATTATTATTATTATTATTATCACTGTAATCAGTCGGGTGTCTGACACACGTGGAAATCCGTCACTGCTAATTTTCCTTTCTGCAAAACTGCAAATATAGTAAATTTACATAAACCAAAGAAGGTGTCTGGTCAGGGTAAGGATTGTACAAATGAAATGTGTGGTGACTGTTCCTGAACTGTTTAAGGAGGTGAAAAAAAATGTTGGTTTGTGTGGCAATCCCTCAGTGGCAGGGTGTGGCTATGATTTACTGCCAGATAGTATCTGCTGGACTGTGACCAGGTGTGTTATTACCTGTACAGCCCAGAAAACTGAAGGTACATCACTGAGAGGCTCGAGAACCAGAGGCAGGAACTGCCACCCAGGCAGCGGGGAGACAAGACGGTGAGTCTCATTAAATCTGATTGTGGCTGAAATGAATCAGTAAAGTTACTGCAGGTTTTAAGCACTTGAAAACATGAGTGAAACAATATAAATGCTAATGTATCTTCATGGTTAGAGCACTCGCCTCGCAATAGAGAGAAGCCGGGTTTGAGTCCCAAACAGTGCGAAGTGTTAGGCAAGTTTCCTTACTCCACACGCCTCTGTTTACCTCGCAGTAAGCAGAAACCCGGCTGAGAGTCAATTGACGGATCACTTTTCCGGGGTTAATAATCATTTCAAAATAAAAAAGTAAATAATAACTGGGCTACTCAATCCACGACTATTTGTGGGACGTTGTCCGCAACTGGCTACCACGATTTGCCCACAAAATACATAGACAATTCAATTTACAGTACAAGTATATCCTGTGTAGCACTTTGGTATGCATTGACCACCTGTCTCTGCAAGGAGAGACTGCAAATCCCACGCCAACAATCTATCTTTGGGATTTCCATGTGTAGGTGGGATGTGCGGAAATCTGAGTTTGGTTTCGACACTGTTCAGCGTGTTGATAATTTCTCGGCAACCGGCTGACCAAAATAAAAACAATTCTATTCAGATTCAAACCACACTGCTGTTGATTCCTCCGAGACACTAACCAGATGAAGGGAGTTGTATTGTTGGTGCTACTATTGTTCTGGTGTCTACTCTGAGTCTTCTCATTTCGTGGGTGACTCCCCACAGCTAATGTAACGCTGGTTTATGGCTCATCCCTCTAACCCTAAGGATCAGTCTGCTCAGAATCTGGAGACGGTGTAGAGAAGCTGGAATTGAATGCTTCTCACTTGATTTCACCCTGTGGGAAATCAGACTATTATGTTTCAGTCTACAATCGTACCCACCGGATGCCGCCATTTTCTTTCTCTTTCCCCACAAGTAGAAATGATTTTTTGATAAAATGGTTCTCATGTTGTTGACTTTTAAGGACCTCAATGAAACCGGAACTAACTTCCTGGTCGCAAGTCCAGAGTCCAAACCCCAGTTACATTAACTAAAAATATTCATATAAGTCAACATTGCATATTGGCTTTGATAACGTTTCACTGACTATTACACAAATGAGGTTCAAAGAGCATGAACAGCAGATTGGACACATTGTGGAGTCCTATAGCTCAGTAGTTAGAGCACTCACCTTTGCAAATGAGACAACTGGGTTCAATTCCAGACAGGGCGAAACTTTGGGCAAGTTTCCTTACTCCACATCCTAACAATAATCCCTGCAAAATAAAATAGATAAATAATAAATTGGTCATTATCAATGCAGGACTGTTTGTGCGACACTGCTGTGTGCAATTGGCTGCCGGGTTTCACCCACAAATACACGGTCAATTCACTTTACAGTCTATTCTGTGAAGCGCTTTGTGATGTCTAGAACAAGTGAAAAGAGCTATATCAAATGGAAGGATTATTATTATTATTAGAGCACAACACTTTGAATTAGGCAGTTTACTGAAATAATCCGAAGAGATGGTTGAAGTTGGAGGTGGGAATTCCACATAGGTGTTAGTCCGACGATGGATAGAAAGCCTATTGTCTGGGGAAGAGAAATATTTACAACAACTTACATTTAAATAGCGACCCTCACATTAAAACCTCTTCTCCCCAGTTTTGTTTCAACCCACCCACCTTTTGTTTTACAATCTCCGCTTTTTGTTTTACGCCACTGTCACCTCTTTAACCCATCAACTAACACATTCTCTCCCTTTGTCTTCTTTTCTGTCTTCTTTGTTGTCCTTGACCTGCCTCCCACTCTCAACTTGTCCTTAGAAACCTCTCCCTCCCAACAGGCCCTAGCTCTGACGAAGTGTCCTAGACACAAAACGTTGACTCACTTTCCTTTCTCCATAGATGCTGCCTGCCCTGCTGAGTTTTCCCAGCTCTTTCTGTTATTGTATAACACAAGCAAACTTGCCTAAGGTTTCGCGCTGACCCACTCGGCTAACAAAGTCCTCTCGTTTACGAGGCGAACGCTCTAACCGCTGAGTTACAGGACTGCTGCCGTTTGCTACAGGTATGCGCTCATCTCAGCTTTCCTTTGTTTAAGAGATTTTGCACATATTCCACTTACTCTCATATTGACACACAAAGACACACAGTGTAAGAGAGAGTGTGTGACCAATTTATTATTGTTTTGCTTTCTTGAGGGATTATTATCATGTGTGTGACAGAGAACATGAAAGAAACTGTATGAGAGAGAGTGAGTGCGCGTGAGAGAGAGCGTGTGAGACAAAACATGTGAGACAGTACATGTGTGTCAGAGCAAGGGAGACAGAGCGTGTGAGACAGATTTTGTGGGACAGAGAGTGTGTGAGAGAGAGCTTGTGCGAAAGTGCATCGTAGAGAGCGCGGTTATGTGAGAGAGCTTGTGAGACAGTGCCTGCGAGGCAGTGTGTGAGATTGTGCCTGAGTGCGAGTGCATGAGAGACTGTGCATGAGAGAGCGCGTGTGCGAGATTGTGAGGGAGTGCGAGAGTGCGTGAGAGAGAGTACGTGAGAGAGAATGCGTGAGAGTGAATTCGAGAGAGGGAGTGCGTGAGAGACTGTGTGAGTATGAAAGATTGTGTGAGTGAGAGAGAATGTGAGACGGTGCGAGGGTGTGAGCGTGTGAGAGTGCAAGAGTTCGTGAAAGAGAGTTTGTGAGATAGAGTGTGTGAGACAGTGCGGTGCGTTACAAGAATGCCTCATAATGGGTGTGTGAGAGACTTTGCTTGAGAGAAAGTGCATGTGAGAGAGTGTGTGATTGAGAGAGTGTGCGTGAGAGAGAGTGCATGTGAGAGAGTATGTGATTGAGAGAGTGTGCGTGAGAGAGAGTGCATGAATGCGTGAGAGAGAGTTTGTGAAAGAGAATGTGTGAGAGAGTGCATGAGTGAAATAGCATGAGAGAGAGTTTGTGAGAGAGAGTGCATGAGAGCATGAGATAGCATGAGAGAGAGTGCTTGAGAGAGGGAGCATGAGAAAGAGAGAGTGTGTGAGAGCGTGAAAGAATAGGTGTGAGTGAGAGAGAGAATGTGTGAGAGTGTGCGTCAGTGTGAGAGTGCTCCAGTGAGTGAGTGTGTGTGAGAATGCTTTTGTGAGAGGGAGGGGGAGGTGATCGTAAGCACGATCAAAATGGAGGTCTTTGTAAGGGATTTGAAGTTGGGAGGGCAGGGGCAATGCAGAGAAATTTGGGGAAAGTGTTCCCGAATTTCGGGGTGAAGCGGATGAAGGCACGGCCACCAATGGCGGAATAGACTGCACAAGGGCCAAACAGGAGGCTGGAACCAACCAAGTGGAGGCAGCAGTGGTGGGATGGGGCATGAGAGAGGGCATGAAGGGATTTGAAAATCAGTGAGAGGGTCGTGAAGCCGATGCGTTCAGTAATTGGGAGGTAGTGGAATCTGGCAAAGACTGGTCCGATGGGAGTACAGAGTTTTTTTGCCTTTGATATGAGCTGCCCTTTCTTGTCTACCTCGCAGAACTGAAATACTTCAAGCCTGGATGGAAGCCAGGAAGAGGGAGACAGCGAGCAAGAAAAGCAAGGAGGTATCGAGCTAAATGTTAAACAATCATGACATTGAATTCTACCACGGAAACACGCTGTTTGGCCAAGCTTGTCCATGCTCATGTGTTTATTCGACATGCTTCTCTCTCCATCCAGTCTTCACTTCCTCCATTCTATTCCCTTCTTTCTCACTTGTCTACCTCGCTTAATTTTAATAAAAAATCTAAAATTATATTTGTAAAGCGCCTTTCAAGTTAGTAGTATGTCCGAAGGCACTGGACAGTGAGGGATTTGGACCCGAGATGGGGGATCAGGATTGGGGAGGATGGAGGGAAGGGAGGAGGTAGTGGTTGAAGGCTTCGTCGGAGGAGCCAAGGGAAGGAGCGAGGCAAAGGGAGTATGGTGTGGAGTTCCAGATGGTGGGGCCAGAGAGGCTGAAGGTGCGGCTGCCGATGGTGCAGAGTATGGGGTGGGGAATGTGGAGCAGCCAGGACTGCTGAGTGTAGGGAAAGGACATCTTGATATGGGATCAACAGGTCACACAAGTAGGGAGGGGCAAGACCCTGAAAGGCCTTGAAAGCCAGGAGGAGGATTTTAGACTCTGTCCTCTGAGAAATGAGACAGTGAAGCTGGGCGAGGGTGGGAATGATCATGGAGCCGGATGCGGGAGAGGATACAAATTGCAGCTTGTGGAGGGAATAATTGGGAAAGCTGACAAGTGTGGAATTGGCGTACATAAGCCTAGATATAATGAATGCCCTCATGAGTGTTTCCGCAGCCTGATAGGTGAGGCAGTGGCAGAGCCGGGGGATGTTACGTAAGGCATAACAGGTCATGGCGTGGATATGGGGTAGAAAGCATAGTTGAGAGTCAAACAAGATACCAAAGTTCCAGGAATGGCTCCTTGAGGTGGATTTGCATCCCTGGATATTAATGCTGTCAGTGCTAGATTTGTGGAGGTGCTGACAGGAGCTAATCTGGAGTGCGTCAGTCTTGTTGGCTTTTAACTGAAGAAATTTAGCTCTCTTCGAGGATTGATGTCTGCCAGACATTCTGACAGGAGCACAGTGGTCCTGGAGTCGAGAGAGCAGGGATAGAGATAAATTTTGTTGTCATCTGCATACATGTGGGTGTCATCCGTATATTATGGGATCTAAAGGCATCCCATTTAGATCCCATAGTAACTATCTCATGCTTGCATTCCCTGCTAATGGATTTCCCAACAAGTAGGAACAGCCTGTATTTGCTAACCTTATTAAATCATTTTATAATTTTAAATCCCTCTATTAGGTCCCCTCTTGAGCAAAATGGGACCACATCTGAAGGGTGGCACCTCTTACAATGCAACTCACCCCCAGCACTTCACTGGAGTTTCAGCTTCACTTGGGTTTCAAGTCCTGGTTTGCAGATGCGAGAGTGAGACAGACCGATCCAGACTGGCACATGCTTATGATGTTCTTCCCTGTTCTTACGTTCTGTATTTCAGAGCCAAACGGAGAGCTCACCCATCCCGTCAGGATCAGCTGAGGATGGAGGTGACCACACAAGACACTTGACTGAAGCCACAGGTTCAGCAAAGGAAGAGAGCAGTCTGGTTAAAAGAGGAGCAGTCTCAGTTGGTGAAACTAATGATTGCAAAACATCTAAAAAAGGTATTCTTCCTGCAAAAATCTAAACAGAAAGATTGAGCGCAGAGCGATTTGTCCCATTGTGCCTTTGCCAACACTGACTCTGTGTTTCTATTCTGCCATTAATCTCAGTTTTCAATCCCAAGGAATGGAATGTTATCAGAAACTGTCCTGAACCGGGTCAAGCCAATATAGCTTTACATTCTGCTAACTATTAGTCCCCTCTCAGCTCTCCATTCAAAGCAAAGAACTCCATCCATGCCTTAGTAATTAGCTGGCCATACCATGAATGATTATCGACAGGACACAAATAAAAAGCCTTGAAAACATTAAGCATCGTAAATATAATCTTACAGAGGCATGTAACCCCTAGCAGATCGGGCCCAGACAGTGTTGCATTCAGGGCAATGAACAGAATAAAATCCATTTATTCTATTCAGCCCACTTTTAATAAAGGACCGGACAACAGAGGAATAAAATAAATTCAGAACCACATGCTATGACAATTCTTTACTTGATATGAAATACAACATTTGTTAGTTCAAATATCACAATAACAGACAGGTTAATAGCATCAACAAGTGTCCATATCAAAGTAACAGACCCAATAGTCAGTCAGTCCATAAATCTTTTGAATCTTTGCTTTTTTGGTGGAGTCAGTTGGTAAAAGTCCTGAACGGCAAAAGTCTTGCATTAGCCGAAAAGAGAAAGTCTCTTGCTTCGGGCCCGCAATCTCTTGCTTGGGATATTGATCACTAGGTCAAAATTGATGATGGACAGCTCAGCTGTGACTTTAATGGACAGTTGTTATACATTACTAATTCTTCTCGACGGTTGTTTTACATTGTAATTATTCTCCTCCCGTTACGTTTCAATCGATTTCAGACCTTCAGCAATTTGTGCAGTTTGCTTCTTCTTGAAATTACTGTTAACCAAAGTTGATGAAAGGATGGAAACAGTCTATGTCAAAAGGTTTTTAAACCCAAAGACAACACATTTGCTTCACCACTTCATAACGTCTCATGAAAAGATGGCTCTTGTGTGGACAGCATCTGATTTGCTCTGTCCAATGCTGAACAAAGTATAGTTCGACGACACATCTTTCATATTCGCTTTTCCACAGACCGGATAAGAATAAATAATCTTTATTTTCTCAGGTACATGAAACAATTATACACATAAAAAAATGCAATCTGCAGAGATGTCATTACACCTTCAGATTGTTCTTGTTATTGTTATAGAAGAACATGAATTGTAATAAAACTTGAATCGTTATAGAAAATATCTTTAACACAAACTTGAATTTGTTACGGGGCAAAACATTTTCAACTTCCTCATCGATCACAAAACAATAATTTAAAAATTATCAAACATCTTCAACAATCATAATCAAGTAATCTTGACATTTTTCTGGTTACATCATAGTTTTTAACCATTAATCAAAATAGCGTTGAATAATTATAATCATTTCTAACCATTGATTGAAATAATTATTTTGATACATGGGTTAACATATATCTACAATTTCAGTTATGAAGCAGGATCACAACAACATTTAATATCTCATAAAGGTTAACATAACATAGCATGTAGGAGCAAGCGTAGGCCATTCGGCCCTTCGAGCCTCTGTCCCACCATTCAATCATGGCTGACCTTCTAATCTAACTCCAGCTAATAACCTGACCCTGCCTTATCCCCATATCCCTTAATCCCTTTTACAATAAGAAATCTATCTATCTCAGTCTTCAATATGTTCAAGGACTGAGCGTCAATAGCCCTTTGGGGTAGTGAGTTCCATACATTCACTGCCCTTTGAGTGAAGAAGTTCTTCCTCAATTAGTGCGAAAGGGCTGCCTCTGATTTTAAGGTTGTGACCCCTGGTTTTAGTTTCTCCAACCGGGGAAACAATCTCCCACTATCTACTCTATAATGCCCTTTGATGATCTTATAGGTTTCTATAAGATCCGCTCTAATTCTTCTGTATTCTAGAGAATATAGGCCCAAATTGGTCAGCCTATCCTCGTAACTCATCCCCTTCATCCCTGGTACTAACCGAGTAAATCTACGCTGCACCCCCTCCAAGGCAACTACATCCTTAAATGAAGAGACCAAAACTGAACACAGTATTCCAGGTGTGGTCTCACCAGGGCCCTAGACAGTTGCAGCAAGACTTCCCTACTCTTATACTCTAATCCTTTCATAATGAATGCAAACATACCGTTCGCCTTCCTAATTGCTGCTGCACCTGCAGACTAACTTTCTGTGATTGGTGTACAAGGACACCCAAGTCCCTCTGGACGCTAACACATTCCAATCTCTCCCCTTCTAAAAAATAACCCGCTCTACTGTATTTTCTACCGAGGTGGATGACTTCGCACTTCCCTACATTATACTTCATCTGCCACTTACCTGCCCACTCACCTAACCTATCTATGTCTCACTGCATTTTTTTAATGTCATCGTCTGTGTTGACACTTCCTCCTAGTTTTGTGTCATCCGAGAATTTAGATATATTAGCTTCGATGTCCTCATCAAGATTGTTGATGTAGATGGTAAATAGCTGAGGCCAAAGGACTGATCCTTGTGGCACTCCACTAGTCACATCCCGCCAATCTGAAAAGGACCCGTTTATCCCTACTCTTTGTTTCCTACCCGTTAACCATTCCCCAATCCACGTTAATATGCTCCCCCCAATTCCATGGGCCCTTATCTTTTGGACTAACCTTTTATGCGGCACCTTATCGAATGCCTTCTGGAAGTCCAAATAGACCACATCCACTGATTCACCCTTATCTAGTTTACTGGAAATATCCTCAAAAAACTCTATGAGATTTGTCAAACATGACTTCCCTTTTGTAAAGCCGTGTTGACTCGGCCTAATTATATTGTACCCTAAATACCGCACTACCACATCCTTAATCAATGATTCTAAAAATTTTCCTATCACTGATGTGAGACTAATCGGCATATAGTTCCCCATCTTTTCCTTTCCACCTTTTTTAAACAGTGGTGTGACATTTGTGATCTTCCAATCCATGGGGACTGTTCCAGAACCCAAGGAATTGTGGAAGATCATACATAAGGCCTCCACTATCTCATAAGCTCCTCTTTTAAAACCTTGTGATGCAAGCCATCCGGACCAGGGGATTTGTCACTATTTAGTGCTAACAGTTTCCTGAGCACCAATTCTCTACTCTTGAAAATTTCCCTAAGTTGCTCCCTGTCCTTATCCCTTTGGTGAATCCCTATTGTTGGTAGACTTGTTGTGTCTTCTCGGGTGAAGACAGATGCAAAGTACCCATTTAGGGACTCTGCCATGTCCTTGTCCCCCATTACAACTTCTCCTGTCTCTGACTGTAGTGGACCTACATTTACCATCACAGCCTATTCCTCTTAATATATTAGTAAAAACTTTTACAATCAGACTGAATGTTCCTCATACTCCTTTTTCTCGCTCTTAATGAGTTTTTTAGTTTTATTTTGCTGGTTTCTAAAACTCCCAATCTCCAGATTTGTTTTTTTTGGCAGTTTTATAAGCCTTTTCTTTTAATTTGATGCTTTCCCTAACTGCTCTAGTTGCCACGGATGAATTGCTTTCCCTGTGGTGCTCTTATTCCGCAAGGGAATATGTGATCGCTGAGAATTATGCACTACATCCTTAAATATTTGCCACTGTTGGTTTACATTTTTACCTCTTAATCTTATTCTCCAATCTATTTTACCTAAATCTTTCCTCATACCTACAAAATTAGCCCTATTTAAATTCAGAATACTTTCCTCGGATTTACCTTTATCCCTCTCTAACTTAATGCAGAGTTCAATCATATTGTGATCACTCTGCCCGAGAGGATTCTTAATACCTACACTGCCAACTCGCCCTGTTTCGTTACACAAAACAAGGTCTAGGATGGTCTGTCCCCTAACTCTTCTTCTGACCTACTTTTGCTGATTGGGTTTTCCCAATTTATGTGGAGATTGAAATCACCCACTATTATCGCTTTACCTTTCCTTCATGCTCCACTGATTTCTTGATTGATACCCTGTGCTATATTGTGATCGCTGTTTGGTGGTCTATAAACCACTCCCATTAATATTTTCTGTCCTTTATTATTTTTTATTTCCACCCATATTGTCTCAACCTCCTGGTCATCGGATTTCAGATCCTTCCTCTCCACTGCTTTTATTTTATCAGTATCAGTTAATTCAGTATTTCCCCTCAGCTCTGGCACTGGAGTGTTAACACTGAACAGCCCACAAAAATGGCACTAACTTAAATTGTAGAATAGCCTGGAGTTGCGAGAACTTTCAGGATTCTGTACACACTATGATTCTCAATGCTGCTCTTTTTTGATTTTCTCAACAGGAGCCCGAACTGGAAAGGGTTTGAGCACCAAACACAACCAAGTGAGTGGAGGAGAGGCCTGGAGCAGCAGATACGGTTTGAGAAAGAGGGAGAGAAGAAATTACACCGAGGAAAGGGATCTTCCTGACGATCATTACTTGTGTATGTAAAAAACAACCTGAGTTTCTCAGCATAAAATATTCCAGTGTAGAATCGCGCAGATGTCAGCCTGGCTCAGATAGTTGCCCTCTGGCCTCTGAGTCAGAAGATTGTCGGTTCGAGACCCCACATTGTGGACAATGAGTTCACAGTCTAGGCTGACACTGCAGCACAGTGCTGGGGAGAGGGATCGCCTCAGTGTCTGTGCCCGTTCAGGTGGACGTTACTTCTTTTTATGCCCATGACATATCCCGGAGAATGCATGGAGGTGTTCATTTATATTTTATTCAAAAAAGTTTGACAATAATCCTTGCGTTTCATACACATCATCTTATCTCATCATCGAAACGTCTCACAGTGATTCAAAAAATTCACAATCCAATACAGATTTGCATTGATATACCTTTCCTCAGGAGGATGTCCCAAGGCGCTTGATTGCTGTGGTTTGGGGTAAGAGCCAAGAGTGTTTGGGAGGGGAATCAGACCGGAAGCACCGTCACAGAGGAAGGAGTGAGTAGGAGGAAGTCCGGGATTGAGTCTACGAATTGGACTCTTTCCACTGAGCTCCTGTTAACCCTACAAGCCAAAGCTCTAATGGGGAGGGTGGTCAAGCAGCAGTATAGCTTCCACACTGCTACCCATGGCAAGCTAATTGGTTTGAACTGGTTAATTCTGGCAGTTACCCCCTCAACACTCCCACACAACCTCTTGCTAACCTGCACCTCCTACTCTTCGGAATTTCATTATACAGATGCGACCTTCTAAAGGAGCTTTGAGAAATTTGACATTATTGGCATTATTAGACACAAAAAAATATTATTGTGTATTTGGTAAGGTTGCGCACACACTATGGAAGTTTCAGCCCATCGTGAGTGGTGGCTTTGCATTTCCCATGACAGTCCCATTTGTCACTGTCATGAGAAATGACTGTAATTGCTCAAAATCGACATTTTCAGGGTTCCAGGTCTGGCTAAGTAATGTGGATACAAGACACGTGTCAGGACTTTGCTATCACAGTCCAGGCTACTCACAGCCCATTTGCTGGGGCGAAGAGTGTTGCATTGTCAAAGGCTCTGAGCTTTTAAGCTAAAATCCCTCTTTGCCTCTTCAGAAAGAAGTGATCCTACAGGACTATTGGAAATTTTATGTAGCCCCCTGTCAAGTCATCAAGACGTCCCAAAGCGGTTTACAGGATTTTACTGTGAAGTGCAGAGACTGAAGCAGCTAATTTGCATGCAGCAATGTCTCCCAAACAGCCAAGAAGTAATTGTCGAATTTTACTTGGGATATTTGAGTTGCTCAGATCTGCAGTGCACTGTCTTAAAGGATGGTGGATGCAGATTCGATAACAAGTTTCAAAAGAGAAGTGGATAGATATTTGTATAGAAGGATTTGCAAGGCATTTATGAGATCGTGGGGGAGTGAGATTAATTTATGAGAGCGTGGGGGAGTGAGATTAGATCTTTCAACAGCTGGCACAAGCACGATGGGCTGAATGGCCTCCTTCTGTGCTGTACAGTTCTGTGATTCTATATTGTCAGCCATGATTTTATGGGTAAGAGAGAAGCACTCTTCTCTTTTGGAATCGTGTTGTGGGAACTTTAACGCACAACAAATGTTGAGGCCTGGCCGGACAGCTCAGTTTAACACCTCATCTGAAGGACGGCAGCTCCAAGAACACAACACATCCCCTGCATTAAAATAAGACCTGGCCAATCGTCCTCCAGAGTAATCACTCACCGACTCACCTCATGGATGTTTGCGGGAAGTGGCTGTGGAAAAAAATTGACACCGACAAAAACTGATCTGCGTGAAAGGCCCTGTATCAATCCGAGTTGCTGTTCTTGACCACAACACTTGGACATTAATTACTGTGAAGCATTTTAGAGTGTTTTCACTTGATCGGGTACTGTACAAATGCAAGGATTAATTCAGAATTGGTCAAAAAGCAATTCCTAAGGAAAATAATAATAATCCTTGCATTTGATATAGCGCTTTTCACATCTTCCAGATGTCTCAAAGCGCTTCACTGAATATACTGTAAAGTGAATTGACTGTACATTGTGGGCAAAATGCGGCAGCCAATTGCGCACAGCAGTGTCCCACAGTCGTAGATCGAAGTGACCAATTTATTATTGCTCTCATTTTATTGAGGGATTATTATCAGGAATTATTATCAGTAAGCGACCTTGCCCAAGATTTTGCCATGCCGGGAATTGAACCCAGGTCTCTCGTTTCTGAGGAGAGTGCTCTATTCTTTGAACTACAGGACTCTGCATATGCTGCTGACACAGATCTTCCTTTTCTGCCAACAGCTCGCAAAGTGGATGAGTGTGACTCCCAAGCTCACCCTCATTCGAACATTGTGTTATCTCATGCCAAGTTCCAGCAGAAAAACGGCAGAAGACATCCCATATTCCATCGAGACACATCAGCACAATCTGCTTGTAGGATAACTGTTTCTTCACGTCAGAGAAAATATCAGGGATCTATCACATGTATTGTTGCAGAAAAGGGGTTTACGAAAACGAGGTCTCTGCAGAGTCACCAACGATCGATCTCAGGAGCGAGACCTTATAAATGTGCCGAATGTGAAAAGAGTTTCTCAACGTCAAGCAGCTTCCATATTCACATCCGATCACACACAGGAGAGAAACCGTATAAATGTGGTGAATGTGGGAAGAGTTTCACAACATCAACCAACCTCCACGTTCACCATCGATTACACACGGGAGAGAAACCATACAAATGTGCTGAATGTGGAAAGAGTTTCACACAGTCAGGAGGCCTCCTACAGCACAAGCAATCACATACAGGAGAGAGACCTTATAAATGTACGGAATGTGAGAAGAATTTCACAACGTCAGGATCGCTTAAGATTCACTATCGATCACACACAGGAGAGAGACCGTATAAATGTGCTGAATGTGGGCAGAGTTTCACACAGTCAGGGGACCTCCAGGTACACCATCGATCACACACAGGAGAGAGACCGTATAAATGTGGCGTCTGTCAAATCAGTTTCAAAACGTCAGGGCCTCTCAAGGTACACCAGCGATCACACACAGGAGAGAGACTGTATAAATGTGCGGAATGTGGACAGAGTTTCACACGCGCAGGAGCCCTCCAATGTCACCAGCGATTACACACAGGAGAGAGACCATACAAATGTGTTCAATGTGGAAAGAGTTTTGCACAGTCGGGGAACCTCAAGTTACACCATCGATCACATACAGGAGAGAGACCGTATAAATGTACTGAATGCGGAAAGAGTTTCACACAGTCAGGGGACCTGAAGGTACACCAACGATCACACACAGGAGAGAAACCGTTTTCATGTGCTGAATGTGGGAAGAGATTCACAACATCAGAGAATCTCCAGATTCACCATCGATCACACACCGGAGAGAGACCGTATAAATGTAGCGAGTGTGGAAAGAGTTTCACAGCTCCAGGTCGTCTCCAGAGACACCAGCGATCACACACGGGAGCGAGACCGTATAAGTGTACTGAATGTGGAAAGAGTTTCACCATGAAACAGTGCCTCCATAAACACCAGAAAGTGCACACAGGAGAGAAAGTATAAATGTCTCGAATGTGGGAAGTGTTTGTTGGTTACAAGCTGGGGAACCATCATCTCCTGCAGTACCTCACTCACGCTGTTGTGCACATGTGAGTCTATCACCAGGGATAGTGAAATACAATTGCATGGTGAGAAATCAGAGCCAGTGTGTCCCCACTGACACAAGTCATGGACTCAACTGTTAAAGCTCACAACATGGGTTATAAGTCAAAAGGGACCGTCAACCCTTGTCTCTTATCACTAGGTTGGGGAATGCTTTCTGGTTCATTATCAACAGAAAAGGATGTGCTTACTGGTCTCTTACCATCAGATTGGGGAGAGGGGCTTCCTTTTTCATTACCAACAGAATGTGTTGTGTAATTGTTTATCACCTAACAGTTTAGTGTGTATTTTCTGGTTTAGATGGCTGTTTTACAGTTTATTATCAACAGAATGTTCTATGTTTTTTGCTTTTTCGCCAGCAGATTGTTGTGTGCTTGCTGGTCAATACTGGCAGAATGTAATCTGACTGAGATTTCACCATTATTGTGGATTGATAAAGAAAGCAATTTGATTGAAACAATTACTTGATGTGGTTATTGTCTCACAAGGAATATAACAGCATGAAGTGCGAGGAAAGGGGAGGATAACACGGGTTTGCAAGGCACAGCGGGGGTAGTGGTGGAGCCTGAGGAGAAGAAGGGAAGATAACTGAGAGAGTGTCAGTGAATTAGATATTCTGCATTGTTGCCCTGGTGTGGTCAGATTTTAAATCATGTTGTTGATGGTGGTGAGGGTCTTATTCAGATGGATGGGCTGAGGATCTTCATTCAGACAGTTTAACGATGCTCCAGCCAGAGCGTCACTGATTGCTGATTGCTGGAATAACCAGGGACGTGTTGTGTTGGAAATGTCACTATTTTTGATTGCATCACTGCTGAGAATTGGGAATGTGGCTGTTGAGTTGTTCTGTCTGTTAAGGGAGAGGGGAGGAGTGAGGGACAAACATCTGTTTGTTTTTCTCACTTGATGTCTCGCTTTGTCTGTCGGTCGGTCGGTCGGTCGGTCGGTCGGTCGGTCGGTCGGTCGGTCGGTCGGTCGGTCGGTCGGTCGGTCGGTCGGTCGGTCGGTCGGTCGGTCGGTCGGTCGGTCGGTCGGTCGGTCGGTCGGTCGGTCGGTCGGTCGGTCGGTCGGTCGGTCGGTCGGTCGGTCGGTCGGTCGGTCGGTCGGTCGGTCGGTCGGTCGGTCGGTCGGTCGGTCGGTCGGTCGGTCGGTCGGTCGGTCGGTCGGTCGGGTCTGTCCGTCTGTCCGTCTGTCTGTCACTTACATCTGGGTATATTTAAAGGCTTTCAAATCTCCAATATTTGAATGGGATTCTTCTGTGAGATTCACTCACCGTTTCTCTCTCTCTCCTCACTGGATATACTGTAAATTGTAGTGACTGGGTTGTGTTGGCGAAATGTGAGATTGACAGAGAGAGAGAGAGAGAGAGCAAAAGAGACGTGATTTGGCATTATATCAAATGCAACAATTATTTCCTTGGAAAAAAATTTCCACTGAGTGCCTGACATCAAATCAACAGATCTCTTCTCCTTCTGGACTTCCATCCACACTGATCGTAATGCAGCCATCAAGCTGTTAATGAATGGCTCCCTGCAACCCTCACCTCAATTGCCCCTCTAAATCTATCTGCTCCCCCTGGTATGACAGTTACCAATGCTCCCTGAAAAAACAATCTCGGTGGCTTGAGAGCAGATGGCACAAATCTGGCCTCATTATTCATCGTCAGCTGTGGCTTGAGCACTTCCACAACTACCGCCTCTCCCTCTCACAGGCAAAAATTCCTTTTCCACCAAAACGATTTTGGAGGCAAACAACAACAAAAAGGCAATGTTATCCACCATCCATCACCTCCTCCGTGCCCCAACCCAAGCTGCCGCCGTCCTCACCTAGAAAGCCAAGTGAGAAAAGGTCCAAGATCATTTGTGTCGAAGATGAAAACATCCTCATAGCTGCATCCAGGACCCCGAGATCATCTACACAACCCTCTCCTTCCATGGCCCATACCACTCCCCACTTCCTACATTATTTGCGCCGCCTCCCACCTCCTCAACCACCATCTCCCCAGATGAAGCCCACAACCTACTGCCTCAAACCCTTCCCCAACCAGCTTCTGGTCACCCAAATCCTCCTCCTCTCCCCGCTGATGGCCAAAATATTCAACATATTCTCTCCTTAGGTTCGGTTCTCTTCCCTTTAAAACTGCTGTAATCACTCCCCTTGTATAAAACCCACCCTTGATCCCTCGAAAGGAAGCTCGTGGCAATACTTATGATGCTGATATCCGTTGCCCATCAGGAAGTTTGTAGGGGTTCAGTACTGCCAGCCATACTCGCCTAAATCTCTACAAAACTTGTCTTCTTACTAAATTTTGGTCAAACACTTTTATTCAAAAATACAGCTAATGATAATTTTGCTTTTCAGAGCAGGGGAGGATAGAACAAAAAACACATTTCTTTTCACAACCAAATCACGGCCTTTAATTTGGGAGGACTTCTCAAAGCTCACAATATTACAAGAGTGAAAGATCTCTGAAGGAGACATCAGTTTACTAAACGACTTGTTCCTGCAGTTAATTTCAGATGTTGTCATATTCTGTAAATTGAACACATTAACTTGGTTTAACAAAATGCAAAATACCGCATACACTGGAAATCTAAACTATAAACAGAAGTCGCTGGGAACGTGCAGCAGCTCAGGAGGCATCTACCAATAGAGGAAAATGACCTTTCGTCAGAACTTGTTTACTGATGGTTGGAGCATTCTTCTGTTTCATAAGAGGATGAGCTGAACAGAACGGTCGTATCTAATAAATTTAACCTCTGTCTTTAAAGCTGCCAGTGGCATCCTCACATGAAACGCTCTACAAAAATTGAAGTTGTAAAAAAAACCGCAAAAGTCACTGGGAACACACAGCAGCTTCTCTGGGGAGAGGAAAGTGAATTCTAACTACAGTTCGATCGTTACCGAGAGCAGTATTTTTCACTGACTTAGTCAAGTGAATTCTACCCGTGGACAATAGCGGAGGTCGGAGAATAATATATTCAATGTTACCATCCAACCTCATTCAGTTCCACGTTCAACGAAACCTATATTTGAGGTCACCTCCGTTAAAGTGAAAGAGAAACTGCAGACGTTAATCGGAGGTTAAAGGAGATGGGAGATCAGTGCTCGCTCACCACTAGATCCCAAACAAAACTATAAATATTTGTGTAACCTGTAACTTACAGAGGGATGCTCGAAGTGAAAGCGCCCCAGGACGCTACTCTCCGCATGAAGGGCACTATATAAATGTAAATGGTTGTTGTTGGGCTCTTGGGTCTCGGGTTATGGTTATGATAATTGTGTCCCTGTTTCAATGGTATTCCTTCCATCCAAAAAAATGATTCCAAGCTGCTATCGAAGTCCACTGATTTTTCCATTTATTTTCTGGGAGGCAGTCTCGAGTTTTCACCCCAGAAAGCAAGGAACTGGGTACTGTTTGCATTGGTGAATGTACGAGATTTGGTTTGCTTCCGCAATCCCCTAGCATTTGAGAAAAGCATTTCAGACTCGGTTGCAGTGAATGGAAATATTGTTTATTTTTTTCCTTCTATTTAACAGTTAATTTTACACATTCGCTTTGATTGATGGTGTAAAGGGAGCTTCACTGTGTGTGTGTGGACAGAGAACGCCTCGGGCATCCTGCCGACATGAAACCCGCTATATACATTAATTTGTTTTTGATATTGTTGTGATTGAGGGGGTTTCACTCTGTCTCTATCACAGTCCTGGGAGTGTGAACGGACATTGCAGAGGAAGCTTTTGTCTGTCTCTATTCCTGATCCAGCAGTGTGGACTGACAGTGCAGAGGGAGCTCTATACTATCTCTAAACATGAACCTGGCGTGCGCACAGATAGTGCAGGATGTGCAGGATTGTTATTCACTTAACGCGTCACTGGCATTCCTGGTAATGTTTGTTAATTAAATAATCTAAAAATTAGAATACATGGAAATGTCGCCACTTTTTTAATCTCCTCTCTGAATTGAGTCTGAGTAACTGTGTAAATACATGTGTTTGTACAGGAACTCAAAAGCTGCAGCATGTAGCCAGTTTCCTGGATAATGTACAAAGGGTCATTAAAGCTTGTGAAGGCAGATGTCTTTGAAATCCTCCAGTATAAGAAAAATAAAACATAAGTCATCCATAACACTATAAAATTGGCGGAGATCGCAAAGAGTAAAACAATGGCTTTCCTTCTGATCTTCATCTCAGGATCACAGTGACTCTCACCTCTGCTCCTGTCCCCATTACTGTGTCCCCGCAATCTCCTGCGGACTCGACTGGTCACCAGTATGTGCCTCACAGTCAGGGCGTTGAGCAGCAAAACCAGAAGGAATGGGAGAATTGGGGTTAAAATAACATCCAGCAGGTCAAACACCGCCCATTTGAGAGAAGTGTAATAGCTTGCTATAATATCACACCCCCAAGGTATGTTGTTAACTGTGTAAACTGGTTCATACGTAAAATACCAGGGAATGTTTTGCACAAAGAAGAAAACACTCGATACCGCTATCACTGTACAAGCTGTGTTTTCGGTGCAATATTTTGTTTTCATTTGTTGGCAACAGATGGCCACGTATCGATCAAAAGTGAAAGCCACAGTTAACCAGACAGAAATTGCCCCCGTTGCAGTAGCCAGTAAAACTAGCAGCCGGCACACAGCAGGTATGTACAAGAAAGAATTTGGGAAGTCATAAAAGACAATGCGATCTAAAATTACCGCGAAAATAACCACAATCAGATCAGCCACTGACATGGCCACCAGATAGCGAGAGATACATTTGGAGAGACCGCACTTCCCTCGGGACAGGATCACAATCGCCATGAGGTTAGCTACAGAGGGAGAGAGAGAGAGAGAGAGAGAGAGATGATCAGTCATAATGATCCATTCCTACAGATGATTAAATGCAAAAACAGTGGACATTCTGCAGGAGCAAAAATCGTCTCTCCCACTCAAATCCAATTTTTTTGGATTCCAATGGAGATGGAGCAAAAGCTGCCTCGCTGTCCATCATCATTTGGCCGGGGATAGCGACATACATAAATAGAGATAGATGCAGAGAGTCAGATACACAGACAGAGAAAGACACCGAGATAAATTTACAGGGAGAGATATAGAGAAGACAATAATAAACACACAGGAAGATACAGAGAAAAAGATACAGACAGGGACAGATACAGGCAGACATAGAGAGAATCATACAGAGAGAATGAGAGATAATAAAGAGACAGAAATGGACAGAAAGACACAGACCCACTGGGAGAGAACAAGCAAACTGACAGTGAGGCAGAGTTACAGACACATAACGACATAGAGTGGTACAGAGAGACACACAGAGAGGTGCACTGACAAATAGATAGAGGGAAGCACCGAGACAGCGAGAGATACGCACTGAGAGATACCCTCCATTATACATATACATACCAAAATAGAGAGAACGCATAAGCACGCAGATACAGAGTGAGAGATACAGAGAGAGGGCTAAACGTACACAGACAGAGAGGATGAGACAGAATGAGACAGATGGAGGCAGATAAGCAAAGTCAGAGAGAACCACACACACTCAAACAGAGAATGCAAGAGAGATAGACAGAAAGAAATAAACACGGACAGAATGCAAGAGGGTCATACACGTAAATGTTGGGTATCAGCCACATGATACTTGAAGAAATCATTCACCATGCTCAGCAGTAACCCAACCAAACCGAGATTTCCATGCATCCAACATATAGGGAGAGAGTGCATATTCCATTCCAACAACCTATCTGTGGGATTTCCATGTGTAGGTGGGATGAGTGGAAATCTCAGCTTTGGTTGGATACTCTTAAGCATAGTGATGTGTTTAAATTACACAAGTTTCCATTTGCAAAGGAAAGGAACAGTGGCATCTTATGCCGACAGACCAATATTAATAGCAGTTAATCAATAGCTCAATGTTCTCAATGTTACCAATATTAATAGCAGTTAATCAATGGACTCAATAGCAATGATCCTTGCTTATGATAGAGCGGGATCTGGCCTCGGCCAAACCTCTGAAAGCACAAGACAGGATTTTACAGCAAAGGAGGTATGTGTAGGCTAACACGGCAGTGAAACAGCACATAAACAGCCATGAACTGAGTGACTTGTTTAATCTTGGAGGTGGTTTTGCGAGGACACCACGAGAAATTAGTTTCGATTTTCGAATAATTCCATAAGATCTTAACATCTGAAGAGGCAAGCCTGCCTTTCCGTATTAACTCAATTGCCCTTCAGTTCCTGGCACCTCCATAACTTTTAGACCCCCTCACACCCCAATCCACCAACCGGTGCCTCCGCTTGACCAGCACCGGCCTCCTGCTTGTCCCTCGCATCCTCTGTTTCACCATTGGAGTCCGTGCATTCAGCCACTTAGCTCCGTTACTGTTACGTGCTCTGATATGCTTAGAGAGACGATGATTGAAGGATATTTTGTTGTTGAATATCAGCCTCCAGTGTGAGTTCAATGTTCAGGCATGAGACTGAACCCCAAAACTCTCTGATTCAGTGCGCTACTAATTGAAAACTAACATCAGCCTGAAAACTTTCATTAGATATAGTGCCTTATCATGTCTTGAAGACATCTCAAAGCGCTTAACAGAATATACTCTTCTGCGCCAATTGCGCACAGACACAGACAAGTTTAAGTAACCGAATTATTATCATCTTTCTACATTATCAAATTGTTTTTATGTTATGAAACAAGCATTGACTTAATCATTTCAAACAGTGTTTCACTATCCTTAATATCTAAAGAGGCAACACGGCCATTCTTTTTCAAGTTCTTATTCTAATTACTACTCTTTGAACAATGGAGCTCAACCCTTCGCAGTTTATTTGAATGTCAGTCACCACTGTCTGTGTCCCTGAATAGAGTAGAACCCACAACTTCCAGATTCAGAGGTGAAAGAGCTAATCGGAGTCAGACTGCAAATTTTACTGCATAATAATTTCAATACGAATTGGTTAAATCACTTGCCAGGAACCCCAAAAGCAACGAGGATCGGGTAATAAATGTGTTGAATCCTGGAAATGAGCGGAGTTGACATCTTCACAGAGAGAAAAAAAATATTCCTCCTCTTGGTACATGCGGTAGCTCACGCTAAACAGTTGATGCTCGAAAGAGCATAAAATAGAGTTTTATTTAAATCAAAGGGGAACGCTTTGTTGAGCAATTTTACCACATGATCCGGACAAGCTTCAACAGAGTGCAAAACAATTACTCTCCGCGAGTTGCGCAATTTGCCTCAAGGATCATTTTGAGCAGCTCGTTGTTTCATCCATGCTGAAACCCTTGCCTACAATATCCCAGACGCCACCATGCATAAAATCAACTTGTTATTGCTAAAGTATATGAATCACGTGAGAGATCCACAAATGCCCCCAATTACAAATGCAATTCCCCAGTCTGGAATTGAATGCGCAATCTCTCCATAGGGGCAGGCGCCCCTCTTAACAAATTACAGAGAGTACTGGGTACAGCACTGCTCCGAATAAAGGTTTGGGACCCCAGTTTGGGCATTGAGTTTACTGTTGAATTTTAACCAACTAAAGGTGACATACTTGCCACAGAGAATAATACTCCATACAATTCAATCATGACTTCCTTACATTCCACACATCTGGTTATGAATTGCGGTATCAGTGGCAAAGGTGTGAGCTTGGCTCAGTGGTAGCACTCTCGTCTCTGAATCAGATACCTGTGGACTCAAACCCAACAACGGGCTCTCTGGTGCACTGTTGGGAATGTGTTGCATTATCGGAGGTGGCGACCTTTGGATGAGACATTAAACTGGTATCCATTTTGTCTATTGAAGTTAATGTTAAAATATCCCATGGCTCTATTCAAAAAGAGTAGGGCGTTTCTCCCAGTTCTGGGCAACAATCCCACAGACAGAGTTAATCACTCACTTTGTGATTATTCGGATAATGCTGTGTGCAAACTGGCTGCTTTGCTTCAACCAAAAATAGACAGAAATTCCACTTTACAGATTATATTTTGAGCATTTGCATGTTGTCAAAGTGATAAGGAGCTATCTTAATGGCAATGGTAATTAATATTATATAATTATTTTTTTCTAATCACTTATTACGACTTTTGTATTTGAAGCTAATATTATATAGTTACTATTGAACAGTACCGTCTCCAGTACCACATTTTGTTTTATCCTACGGTGATAGATTCATTCCTTCTTTCTTTCCGCGAGATAAACGGTATGAACAACTTGTGTTCAAACAGCGCCCATCACGCAGTGTATTGTAGCCATGCACGTCACGTTTGTAGAGATCGACGCTGAGCTGTGGAGAAAGGGGAGATGATGTAGGCAAAGGCTGAGAAAATTCAGGTGTGACTTGAAGAGGCAAAGAGGGACGAGAAGGAATCCTATTGACAGGTAACACCGTTTAGCATGAAATGCAAGAAACAGCATCTTCCAGCCCACAGCGGCCCACATACCTTCCCAATCAGCCATGCTTCCAACTCTTGGAGGGTTAGTCCTTGATCAGCAATTCCTAGCTCAGCACAGAAGTAGGACATTCAGCCCATCCAAGCGTACCTGTGTCAGGTCTTTGAAAGAACTACCCAATCAGACCCATTCCCTCGTTCTTTCCCCACGGCTTGAAAGGTTTTATCTCCTTTGTAAGTATATTTCCAATTCACTTTTAAAATTTATTGTCGAATGTTTTCACCGCTCGTTCAGTCAATGCCTTCCAGATGATAAAAACTCGTTGGATAAATACATTTTTCTGTCTCCTCATGAATCATGCAGAACCAGAATTGCTGTCAGGAAATCCTGGAACACATACACCAAGGTATTCCTCCTCGTGGCCACCCAAATCACCATTGATAAACGCATCTGAACTGTTGGGTGACAATTGCCTTTTCTTGCCTTACTCCAATTTCAAGAGGGATGTGTTAAGAGAAAAGGGACAACAATTACATGGACCGTGGAGCTGGATTACACGTTCAAATCCAAAACATTGGTCACATTTTCCCACGGCTTCCAGTCTCAACAAGAGGCTTCATGAGAAACGAGGTCGAAAACCTTGCAAAAATGTATGAAAGCTACGTAGTTGAATTTGACACTTAGCCTTTGGATCATCTCTGGTTTCACGTAATAACCCATATTGGTGTTGGGCGTAATACTCTAACTGATTTTAAGGAAGATGAGCTGCACTTGTATTTCTCCTAGTGTTCTGAGCGTGAATGTGATTCACAATATATTCATTTAAACTGCAAATTTCACACATTCCACATGTTGTTAAAAAACTCAATCGATAACCAATCTATTTTATCCAGGAAAAAAAATAAAACTGCGAAATTGGGAGGTCCATCATGCGATATTTCAAAACAAGCCCATTTCATATCATTTGCTGTAAGTGTTTTCCTTTGTGTTGTTTCAGAATGCTATCTTTCAAAGTAAAGAGATAAGAGTGCTACCAACTGAACCAGACCTGAGCCAGGCTGACACCCAGCACTGAGCGAGGCTGAAAGTGAGACAAGAGCCAGGCTTAACACAGTAACTGAGCCAAGCTGACACCCAGTGATGAGCCAGGCTGGCACCCAGTGACTGGGCCAGGATGACACCCAGTGACTGAGCCAGGATGACACCCAGTGACTGAGCCAGGATGACACTCAGTGACTGAGCCAGGATGACACCCAGTGACTGAGCCAGGATGACACTCAGTGACTGAGCCAGGATGACACCCAGTGACTGAGCCAGGATGACATCCAGTGACTGGGCCAGGATGACACCCAGTGACTGAGCCAGGATAACACCCAGTGACTGAGCCAGGATGACACCCAGTGACTGGGTCAGGATGACACCCAGTGACTGGGCCAGGATGACATCCAGTGACTGGGTCAGGATGACATCCAGTGACTGAGCCAGGATGACACCCAGTGACTGAGCCAGAATGACACTCAGTGACTGAGCCAGGATGACACCCAGTGACTGAGCCAGAATGACACTCAGTGACTGAGCCAGGATGACACCCAGTGACTGAGCCAGGATGACACCCAGTGACTGAGCCAGGATGACATCCAGTGACTGAGCCAGGATGACACCCAGTGACTGAGCCAGAATGACACTCAGTGACTGAGCCAGGATGACACTCAGTGACTGAGCCAGGATGACATCCAGTGACTGAGCCAGGATGACACCCAGTGAATGAACCAGGCTGGCACCCAGTGACTGGGTCAGGATGACACCCAGTGACTGAGCCAGGATGACACCCAGTGACTGGGCCAGGATGACACCCAGTGACTGAGCCAGGCTGGCACCCAGAACGGAAAGGAACGTTATCCAGTAAATTCAAGTATTATTCAAGTAAATTCCAAAATCAAAGAAAGCATGGGTTATAATTAAAATAGATCAACAACAAAACCACAGGTTCCTATCACTTACAAAATATGTAGTTTAGAAATTGATGTTCCTGTGTCCTGACTGTGTTTCTCGCCGATCTGTTAATTTGCTGTGTTGACAATTGTTATGTTTTAAATGTTTTTCTCATTTTCTCGTCGAATTAATTAAATTGTTTCCAGAATATATTTTCGATTTTACTTTCACGTCCAGAATGCCTGATATTTAACAGGAATCATTCCGCCTTGATATTAAGTCTCTACATACAATCGGGTTACTGTTTATTTGACCAAATAAAATGCGGGGTTCATTGTGCTAAACCCACAGGACAAAACTACCGTCATGTTTGAGAGAAGAGCCAGGCTGTTTCTGGCTTATAAACCCCGATTTTTCAGTTAACAAATGCGGTTATTTTACATTAAAAACATGATTTTAAAAGGCAAAACATAATGCTGCCCATGACCATTACATTAAGTAACAGCAAAAAATTGTGTTGATATAGCGCCCTTCACGAGGGTCCAGAGCGTCCAGATATCGCAAATAACACAAAATATCAATGGACATGATTGATTAATGTGGCTTTTGTCCCAGCGGTATTTGCAGAGTGTTCTGGTCAGCATTTGGTGGTTCCAAGGTGTTGACGATGCTGATGGGATAACTTAGGTGAGGAGATAAGGTCTCATCAGGCAAAGCGAATAAATTGATTACTTCAAGGAATGTAAAGATTAGGCTCAACATTATGTGCATTGCCAGGATAAATTACTGTGTATACGTATTCAGTAATCAGGTAAACGTATCTATGCACACTTGGATTGCATAAAGAAAATGGAAAACGATGGCGACACTAAAAAAAAACTTTGCTTGTATATTCAGGCACGTGAATTATGATAAATCTAATCTAATAGTAGCTACAACATGACAGAAACTTACAGAGAAAGAAGTAAAAAGAGAACGAAAATATAAATTCACAATGAACAACAAAAAGCTATATATATATAATAATAATAATAATAATCCTTGCATTTGATATAGCGCTTTTCACGTCGGGAGGACGTCCCAAAGCGCTTCACAGAACACACTGTAAAGTGAATTGACTGTATATTTGTGGGCGAACGCGGCAGCCAATTGCGCACAGCAATGTCCCACAAACAGTTGTAAATTGAAAATGACCAATTTATTATTGTTTTGTTTTGGAGGAATTATTATTAGGCTCTGTGTGGAGTAAGGAAACTTGCCCAAGGTTTCGCCCTCTGCCTGGAATTGAACCCAGGTCTCTCACTTGCAAAGCGAGTGCTCTAACCACTGAGCTACAGGATATATATATTAGCACATTTACATATTGTAAGCTAGGGTACCCACCCCCCCCACCCCCCAAACCGGTCACCCTGCTCGGGTCCGTAATTCTGTCTGTCCAGCGCCTTGGGACGCCCTCCCAACGAGAGCGGCGCTTTACACTAGTCACAGTGACACATTCACCCCCTCCCTCGCGCAGCTCCATGGGCTTTTGCATTAAGTACAATGACTTGGTGTCTGTCTTGAAATTGTCCTTTACCGTTGTAAACCGTTGTCCTCTTGTTCTGAGTTCTTGATTAATATTAAAGTGTAGGTGTAGCTTTCATTTCCTATCCCATTAAATTTTGTATAAACCTCTACGAGTCACCTCTGAGTCATCTAAGACAGAAGAGTCCTAGTCCTAGTTTCCTAGAGAAACAAAGATAAAAGAGAAACGTCAATTCTGCAATGACATATTTTGTCCATACAGTGACGTGCGGTTATGTTTTTCTTCTTTTTATGTAGAACCCATGTCTTCTTTCATTTCAGGAATTTCCTTGAAGGTAAACATTTCCTGATTAATATAACTTTCCAGGCTCTATGTCTGCTTGGATCAGATCTGGGTGTCAACCTGCTTCAGGTCTGAGTGCCAGCCTGGCTCAGATCTGCTGGTCAGCCTGCTTCAGATCTAGGTGACAGTGACTCAGGTCTGTGAGTCAGCCTGGATAAGATATGGGAGTCAGCCAGTCTCAGTCAATGGGTGTCAGGTTGACTCATGTCAGAGTGTCAGTCTGGGTAACGAGCGGGTGTCAGGCTGGCTCAGGTCTGCCCTGGTTAAGATCGAGCTGTCAGCCTGGCACAGCCACTGGTTTTTAGCCTGGCTCAGGTCAGGGTATCAGCCTCAGTTCTGGGGAAAAAAGTTGGGCAAGTTTCCTTACTCTACATATTTTAGGTTACAAAGCAGTAAGTAGGAAGCCAGTTGGTTAGTCGATGTGCAGATCACTTTACTGTGGGTAATAATTCCTTAAACTAAAACATATTGATCACTTCAAAATCATTAGCAGTGTATCACATGCATTAGATGCTGAAGAACAATTCTTGATTACAATGTCATGAGAACATAAGAACATAAGAATTAGGAGCAGGAGTAGGCCATTCGGCCCCTCGAGCCTGTGCCACGCCATTCAATAAGATCATGGCTGATCTTCAGACCTAACTCTAATTACCTGCCCTATCCTCATATCCCCTAATCCCTCTATTTTTAAAAAAAAACATCAGTCTTAGCCTTGAAGATGTTCAAGGACTGAACATCTACAGCCTTCTGGGGTAGTGAATTCCATAAATTCCATAAATTCACTACCCTCTGAGAGAAGAAATGTTTCCTCAACTCTGTCCTAAAAGGCTGACCCTTAATTTTCAGACTGTGAGCTTGGTTATAGATTCTCCTACCGGGGGAAACAGACCCTCAGTGTCTACTTTATCCAGTACTTTAAGAATCGTATATGTTTCAATAAGATCTCCCCTAATTCTTCTGTACTCTAGAGAATATAGCCCTAGTTTATTCAGCCTATCCTCATAGATTAGTCCCCTCATCCCAGGAACTAACCGAGTGATTCTACGCTGCACCCCCTCAAGGGCAAGAATGTCCTTTTTTCAATAAGGAGACCAAAACTGCACACAATACTCGCGGTGCGGTCTCACCAAGGCCCTATACAGTTGCAGCAAGACTTCCCTACTCTTGTACTCTAAAACCTTTTGCAATGAACGCTAAGATGCCATTCGCCTTCTTAGTTGCTGCTGCACCTGCAAACTAACTTTTTGAGTCTGGTGTACAAGGACACCCAAATCCAGCTGAACTCACTAACATTATCTAATCTCTCCCCCTCTAGAAAAAAATCTGTGTTTCTATTTTTGTTACCTCGGTGAATAACTTTACACTTCCCCACATTAAATTCAATCTGCCACCTACTTGCCCACTCCCCTAGTCTATCTGTATCCCGTTGCAATCTTTTTGCGTCATCCTCAGAGCTTACTCTCCCACCGAGTTTAGTGTCATCCGCGAATTTAGATACATTGCATTCAATGTCCTCGTCCAGATCATTGATGTAAATTGTAAATAGCTGAGGCCCAGCACTGATCCTTGTGGCACTCCATTAGTCACATCCTGCCAATTCGAGAATGACCCGTTTATCCCTCCTCTCTGTTTTCCACCCGTTAGTCACTCTTCAATCCATGCTAATATTTTCCCATTTATCCCGTGGGTCTTAACCTTGTGCAATCGCCTTTTGTATGATATTTTGTCAAATGCCTTTTTAAAATCCACATATACTAAATCTACGGGTTCCCCCCCTATTTGTGGAGTCCTGTAGCTCAGTGGTTAGAGCACTCGCTTTGCAAGCGAGAGACCTGAGTTCAATTCCAGGCAGAGGGCGAAACCTTGGGCATGTTTCCTTACTCCACACAGAGCCTAATAATAATCCCTCAAAACCAAAAACAATAATAAATTGGTCATTTTCAATCTACGACTGTTTGTGGGACATTGCTGAGCGCAATTGGCTGCCGCGTTTGCCCACAAATATACAGTGAAGTGCTTTGGGATGTCCTCCGGACGTGAAAAGCGCTATATCAAATGCAAGGATTATTATTATATTATTATAATAATATCTAACCTGCTAGATACATCTTAAAAAAAACTCTAAAAGATTAGTTAAGCATGACTTCCCTTTTGTAAAGCCTATTCTTATTATGGTCTTCTAGGAATCCCATAACGACATCTTTAATTAAGGACTCAAGAATTTTCCCTTCCACTGATGTCAGATTAACTGGTCTATAGTTCCCCATCTTTTCTCTCCCACCCTTCTTAAATAGTGGTATTACGTTTGCAATCTTCCAATCAATGGGAACCGTTCCCAGAGAATTTTGGAATCCAGAGAATTTTGGAAGATCAAAGACAAGTCATCCACTATCTCAGTACCCACCTCTTTTAAAACCCTAGGATGTAGGCCATCAGATCCAGGGGATTTATCTGTTTTAAGACCTGACAATTTACTTAAAACCGTTTCTTTATTAATATTAATTTCCCAAGTTTCTCGCGAACATTTTCTTCTTGGTTCCACTCTATTCTTGGTTGGTTGATGAGGAATGTGTGGGACATGTAGTGGCTTCATATATGATAGCAGTTATCATCTGAAGTCTAAGTATAAAGCCCAGCAATGTTGCTTTCGTCAATTTTCATAAAATTCTCCACCTAGAAACTGATGAAGCCATTTGTTGAGACTGGAAGCCATGGGAATATAAGGTCAAACTACTGGATTTTATCCAGAGCGTGTAATCCATCTCCAAAATCCATGTAGGTTATGTCCCTGGTCTCTGAACATGTCCCTCTTGAATTATGGATAAGGGAAGACAAGGCCATGATCACCAACCCGATTAATGTATTTCAATGACAGGAAAAACTTGGTGTATCTGATCCAGCCTTTCTAAGAGGAATCCTCTGTCTCCATGTTTCATGAATAGATGGATACATATAGTTACCCAGCGACATTTTACCTTCTGAAAGGCATTGCCTGAAAGTGCAGTAAAAGCAGATTCAATGATAGCTTTTGAAGTGAATTGTATTAATCTTTGCAAAGGAAAATATTTGTGAGCATGTGGGGCATCTATTGAAAGAATATATGAGTGGGACTGAATGGGTAGCTGTTTCTTGTGCACTGTTCTCACACCCACTGTAAGAAGGGACGTAGGCTCACTGGTCAATGGCATTTCTATTCAAGGACTGCAAGATTCCAATGCGGGTTAAATTTGTTCATGGAAGATCTGTGTGGACCCAATTCTATTTTGTAACTTTGAGATCCTAGGGCGGCCACCGAGATGATTCCTCCAGCCCATTTGTAAAGTCAAGGAAAAGCAGTGAGGAAGATTTATGGTAAAAGGGAAACAGTTGCAGTGTTATAGGGCATAAACCAGTTTGGCCACAGCATTGCCAAGAAACAGCCACAGAGTGATTGATTAGTTTTATATGGCGGATTGTTGGACAGCAGAGAATCTCCCTCTCTTTCTGAATATTGCCATGGGATATTTTAACATCCACTTGGCAGACATAAACTCAGTTTAACTTCTCATACAAAGTATAGCATATCTGACAATGCAGTACATCTCCAGCAATGCGTTGGAGAGCCTTTTATTGGGTTTCAACTCACAATAATTTGATTCAGAGGCGAGAGTGTGACCACTGAGCCAGTTTGATAACTTTATGGCTGAACGGCAATTTCTACCAAAAACTATGGATTGTAAGGAAGTCATATTGGAATGGTATGGTGTATTATTCCTTGATTTTCAATATTTCAATATTTCAAATTTAGCTTGTTAAACATCAGCAGTAACCTTAGCACCCACACTGTGTTCCCAAAGCAGTTGGTTCTTCCCAAGCTACACCCAACTATCTCTGTAATTAGTTAAGCAAGCGGCGTGCCCCAATACGGAGAATGTGCCTTCAATTCCTGAATGGGGAATTAAATTTTTAATTGGAGACATTTGTAGATTTCCCAGATGATTTAGATATTCCAACAAAAATTTGCATTTACACATGCTGGCGTATGGGATATTGTAGGCATAGTTTTATAATAAACAATACTATTCATTGCATTTGATATAAATTTTTTCTCGTCCTCTTGGTGTCTCAAAGCGCTTCACGGAATAAAGTGTAAAGTGAGTTGACTCTATATTTGTGGGAGAAACGCGACAGCCAATTGCGCACAGCAATATCCCACAAACAGTCGTGGATTGAAGTGGCCAAATTTTACTATTCATTTTTCTCTTGAGGGACTATTAGTAGGCGTGTGGATTAGAGAATCTTCCCAAACTTTTCCCTACCTGTAAACAAACCCAAATGTCTATCTTACTAGGCGAGTGCTCTGACAACTGAACTTGGATGAGACAACCAGCTGCCAAAATTATATCCTCGAGGTATATTGCGTAACCAGATAGAGTCGAGTAAATATTTTTGCGCACGTCTGAAACTCATCCAGGACCGTTTTATGCTCTTGATCATTCATTTTAGTGTGAGCTGCTGCCTGTAGCAAGAGGAGAAATATCATTTTCTCTGTGAAGATGACTTATACAATAATTTACAGGATAGAAGACATTTACTACCCATTCTTGCTGCTGTTGGAATTCCTGGCAAGTGATTTAACCAATTCATTATTTAGATCAATATGCAATAAGTTTGCATCCTGACTCAGTTTAGTTCTCTTCCCTCTGAATCAGGAAGTTGTGGGCTTTAACTCTAATTACGGACACAGACAACGGTGACTGACATTCAAAGAGAGAGGGAGTTGATGGGTTCCATTGCAGGGAGGACGATAGTTAGAATAAGAACTTGATAAGAATTGGCCGACTTGTAAGCACAGTCTAAAAGGAAGGT
Organism: Callorhinchus milii; assembly: GCF_018977255.1. NCBI lineage: Eukaryota > Metazoa > Chordata > Chondrichthyes > Chimaeriformes > Callorhinchidae > Callorhinchus > Callorhinchus milii. The sequence continues at coordinate 71,404 of NW_024704788.1, read as the reverse complement.
ATTCAAATGTGAGTTGGATAATTAGAAGAGATGGGTAAGTCGGAGCGGTTGAGTGAGTGTTTCCCAGAGTTTTCGGGCATAGCCCTTGAATGTATCACGTCCAACGATAGAGTGACAATCAAGAGGGAGGACAGAGCCATTTTAGTGGTACATTGGGGAATGAGGAAGTCGGAGAGTTAGGGACGTGAGAGAGAGTGAAGGGAAAAAGTGTTCATAAGAAAAGTCAGGGTTCACTCGTTAAATGTTAAAGATTGTATGGCACGATTAGAAAGGAGAAATAAATTTCTCGTGGTGTCCTGGCCAGCAATCTCCAAAGTATATTGCTCACGCAATGCATGGCAGTTGTTTGCTGTTTCACTGAGCGTTTGCCCACAAATAGCCTTTTGGCTGTAAATTCCCGTCTTGTGATTTGAGAGGTTTGCACAAAGACAAATGGCACTGTATCACAAGCAAGGACTCATAAACTGCTATTAATATCGGTCTATCGGTAAAATGTACCACTGTTCCCGTCCTTTATAAACGAGAAATTTATGCCAGTTAAATGGATAAGATTGAACCGGGTCTCTGTGATGACTAATAGGATAAAGCAGTTCAAACTAAATTATTATCTAAATGTGAGAAGATGAGCCATTCAACTTTAATAAAATATACAGAGCAAGATTGTCTCTGACGGTTGACAGCCTGTGGTTTATAATAATAATAGTAATAATATTCCTCCTTGCATTTGATATGGTGCTTTTCCTGTCTTCTAGACGTCCCAAAGCGCTTCACAAAATAGAGTGCAAAGTGAGTTGACTGTATATTTGGTTAGAGCTCTCTTTTCAAATAATGCAAAACATTAGACAAGTTTATTTATTCGATACTCCTCGGTTTACCTAGATTTGTTTCGTTCAGCCAGGTACCTTACTACATGAGGAAAACCATCACCATGCTTAAGATTATCCAAGAAAATGTGAGATTTCCACGCATCCCAACTTCACATGGAAATCACAGAGATAGATTGTTGGAATGGAATGCATACTCTCTCCCTGGAGGAACAACTCACACTTACCTAATCCCAGAACAACAACAACAACTATTAAGTAACAACAGAAAGCATTAGGTGCAATTGTTTAAGAGCCAAAGCTTGAGGGGACCCCAAACTTTGTGTGTGCCAATTGCCTTTGCCCTCCCCCACAAAACCTTGCAGCTCGCCATTGATAGCGTTGTCTGGTACAATGCCCCATTTTTTGTCTATCCAAGACCACGGTACCCGTTAGATCTGTGACTTGCAGGGTTAGTAGGAGCTGAGTGGAAGTACTCCCTGCCCCAGTGACTGGTCTGCTCTTCCAGATCCTGCCAATGAGCCAGGATGTGCTGTGCTGTGATCAGCAGTGTCCTGAAATACTTTGGACCTGCCTGGCACCGGATCCGGATTGGAGGCTGTCACTGAGGTCCGTATCGATTGTGAAATTCCATTGCCAAGTATGTCAGCTCCAAGAATTCCTCACGGAGGGTAGGGTTTAGCTGCAGGTAAATAGGAAGCCGGATATTCGTTGATTTGCAGATGATAAGGGGCTGTACCAAATGCAAGGATTATTGTTATTTTATCTTCTTCTGTGTTTCTCTGTGTTTCTGCGTGTATCTCACTATCATTCTTGGTGTTTGATATGGAGGTAAGCCGGGGGTCTCCTTTGAGCTGAACAGGCTCCCAGGTGACATGTTTGGCAAAAGAATGGTGGAATCCAGCCAGTCCTCTCCTGCTGTCTCTGTTGTACTGTTTCTGAGCCAGACGTGTCCTCAATATTCCAGGATAATTATGATAAGTACGACAAGCCTGGCTAACCCGCAGGACCTGAAAGGGCCGACCGGTCGCTGGGACAGGGATCCATTCACGCAGCTCCTGTTAACCCTGTAAGCCAAATTCCTAATGGCTAGGTTGGTTCTAGCTGGACAGTCAAGTGGAAAACTTGCCAGACAGTGCAATCAAACTTGGCGGGATCAGTTGGTGAGACTCCAGTAGTTACCGCAACAGAAGAGCATAATTATTGCTCGGCAGAAGAAGAAGAAGGCAGAAGGGCGAAACCTTGGACAAGTTTTCTTACTCCACACACCTAATAATAATCCCTCCAAAAAAACAAACAAACAAAAAAAAAATTGGTCATTTTCAATCCATGACTGTTTGTGGGACATTGCTGTGCGCAATTGGCTGCCGCGTTCGCCCACAAATATACAGTCAATTCACTTTACAGTATATTCTGTGAAGCGCTTTGGGACGTCGAGAAGGCGTGAAAAGGGCTATATCAAATGCAACGATTATTATTATCATTATTATTATTACTAAGACCGAGATCCATCCAGTTTACTTTCCACCATCCAGTCACTTTACATGTGACATGTCAAACTATGTTTTGCATCCCCAGATATTATTTCCTTACATAAATCAATCTGATTTGATTTTGAAAGAATAAACACTTCCTGCTTCAAGCATATCCCCATAGAGTCTGTCCCATACATTTATTACTCGTTTACTGAAGACGAGGATGCTTCCTTCCAGGGAGAGGGTGCGCATTCCTTTCCCACAGTCAATCTCTTTGATTTCCATGTATAGGTTTAGTTTGGTTATTGATTATCATGGTAAACGGTTTGTGCATGTGTCATGTATTTGGCTGACCACCAAAAATGATGTGTGGGTCCCTCATATTTCTGTCTGTGTGTTTGTCTCTCACTCTCTCTACCTGTTTCTATTGCATTGTCGGTCCATATATATCTCTCTCTAATTCAGTCTATGTGTGTCTCTCCCGATCTTAGAACATGTCTATATGTCTCTGTGTCTGTTTTTCTATCGGTCTGCCTGTCTGCCTGTCTGTGGCTGCTTCTGTCTCTCTCTCTCTCTCCCTTTTGTCTGTTCTTCTGTCTATCTCTCTCTCTCTCTCTCTCTCTGTCTCTTTACCTCTTTGCCTGCCTGCCTGCCTGCCTGCCTGCCTGCCTGCCTGCCTGCCTGCCTGCCTGTCTGTCTGTCTGTCTGTCTGTCTGTCTGTCTGTCTGTCTGTCTGTCTGTCTGTCTGTCTGTCTGTCTGTCTGTCTGTCTGTCTGTCTGTCTGTTTGTCTGTCTGTCTGTGTTTTTCTATTTCTCTCTCTCTCTCTCTCTCTCTCTCTCTGTGTGTATCTGTCCCTCTGTCTCTCTCTCTGTGTCTCTGTGTCTGTATCCGAGGGTCGGATGGTGATAGACAGGTTTTGCAGCGTCTCCCTTCGAATCCGCAAAATTGGGAAGTGCTGTGTGAGAGCCGAGAGCAGAAAGTGCACAGTTTGCGCTGTATCGCTATTAAACAACCAGGAATGGATCATTATGACTGACCATTGCTCTCTCTCTCTCTGTAGTCACCTACTGGCGATTCTGATCCTCTGTCGAGGGAGATGCGGTCTTTCCCGATGTATCTCTCGCTATCTGGTGGCCGTGGCAGTGGCTGATCTGATAGTGGTTATTTTCGCGGTGTTTATATTTACTTCCCAAACTGGTTGGTGCTCATCACCCCTGTGAGCGCTGGTGGGGGTATTGGCTTCTGCAGCCTCGTCAGTTTCTGTCCGGTTAACTGTGGCTTTCACGTTTGATCGATATGTGGCTATCAACTGAAAACAAAACATTGCACCGAAAACACAGCGAAAACACAGGGAAAACACAGTGATAGCGGTGTCGAGTGTTTTCTTCTTTGTGTAAAACATTCCCGGGTATTTTTCATATGAACCAATGCACATAGTTAACAACATACAGTGTTACAATATCAAACTATTTCAGTTCTGTCACCATGAGTAGCGTTTGACACTTTGCACGTTATTTTAACACCGTTTCTCCCATTCTTTCTGATTTTGCTGCTCAACGCCCTGACTGTCCGCACAGACTGGTGGTCAGTATCGTCCGCAGGAGATTGCGGGGACACAGTAAAGTGACCAGAAATAGAGGTGAGAGTCACAGTGATCCAGAGATGAAGAACCGAAGGAAGGCCATCGTTTTACTCTTTGCTGTATTTGCCAATTTTATATTATTATGGATGACATTTGTGTTATTGTTTTGAGTGTATGTTTGTGACTGCGTGAGGGTGTGTTTCTATGTGAGTGTGTGTGTGTGTCTGCGTGAGAGTATGTGTCTGCGTGAGAGTGTGTGTCTGTGTGAGGGTATGTGTCTGTGTGAGGGTGTGTGTCTATGTGAGGGTGTGTGTCTGAGTGTGTGTGTTTTTATGTGAGTGTGTGTGTGTGTGTCTGCGTGAGTGTGTCTGTGTGAGGGTGTGTGTGTGTGTGTGAGGGTGTGTTTGTGTGTCTGTGTGAGGGTGTGTGTGAGAGGGTGTGTGTGTGTCTGTGTGAGGGTGTGTGTCTGTGTGAGGGTGCATGTGTGCGTCTGTGTGAGGGTGTGTGTGTGTCTGTGTGTGTGAGGGTATGTGTGTGTCTGTGTGAGGGTGTGTGTGTGTGTGTCTGTGTGAGGGTGTGTGTGTGTGTCTGTGTGAGGGTGTGTGTCTGTGTGAGGGTGTGTGTGTGTCTGTGTGAGGGTGTGTGTGAGAGGGTGTGTGTGTGTCTGTGTGGGTGTGTGTGTCTGTGTGAGGGTGTATGTGTGCGTCTGTGTGAGGGTGTGTGTGTGTCTGTGTGTGTGAGGGTATGTGTGTGTCTGTGTGAGGGTGTGTGTGTGTGTGTGAGGGTGTGTGTGTGTGCGTGTGTGAGGGTATGTGTCTGTGTGAGGGGGTGTGTGAGGGTGTGTGTGTGTGTGTCTGTGTGAGGGTGTGTGTGTCTGTGTGAGGGTGTGTGTGTCTGTGTGAGGGTGTGTGTGTCTGTGTGAGGGTATGTGTGTGTGTGTCTGTGTGAGGGTATGTGTGTGTGTCTGTATGAGGGTGTGTGTGTGTGTGTCTGTGTGAGGGTGTGTGTGTGACGGTGTGTGTGTGTCTGTGTGAGGGTGTGTGTGTGTCTGTGTGTGTGGGGGTGTGTGTGTGTCTGTGTGAGGGTGTGTGTGTGTGTCTGTGTGATGATGTCTGTGTGTCTGTGTGAGGGTGTGTGTGAGGGTGTGTCTCTGTGTGAGGGTGTGTGTGTCTGTGTGAGGGTGTGTGTGTGTGACTGTGTGTGGGTGTGTGTGTGTGACTGCGTGAGGGTGTGTGTGTCTGTCTGTGTGAGGGTGTGTGTGTGACTCTGTGTGAGGGTGTGAGGGTGTGTGTGTCTGTCTGTGTGAGGGTGTGTGTGTCTGTGTGAGGGTGTGTGAGGGTGTGTGTGTCTGTGTGAGGGTGTGTGTGTCTGTGTGAGGGTGTGTGTGTGTCTGTGTGAGGGTGTGTGTGTGTGTCTGTGTGAGGGTGTGTGTCTCTCTCACACACTGACCCTCAGACCGTTAGTCTCGCGATCAAACAGAGGCAGAGACAGAGGCGCTAAAAAATGACCGTCAGTCCCGCGGCCACAGACACCGCCGCACCGACACCGAAACACAGACACCGCCGCACCGACACCGAAACACAGACACCGCCGCACCGACACCGAAACACAGACACCGCCGCACCGACACCGAAACACAGACACACACACACTCACACACAGCAACCCCCCCCGCACACACACACCCTCACACATAGCACCCACCCCCCCCCCCGCACACACACACACTCTCACACACACCCTCACACACACCCTCACACACAGCACCCCCCCCCCCGCACACACACACACTCTCACACACACACACCATCACACACACCCGCACACAGCACCCCCTCCCCCCCCCCACACACCATCACACACACCCGCACACACACACCCTCACACACCCTCAACCCCCCCTCACACACACACCCACAAACACACCCTCACACACACCCTCACACACACCCTCAACCCCCCCCTCACACACACACCCTCACACACCCTCACACACACACCCTCACACACACACACACACCATCACACACACACACCCTCACACACACACACACACACCCTCACACACACACCCTCACACACACCCTCACAAACACACCCTCACACACACCCTTACACATACACACCATCACACACACCCTCACACACACCCTCACACACACTTTCACACACACACACCATCACACACACCCTCACACACCCACACACACACACCCTCACACACACCCTCCCCCACACACACCCTCACACACACACCATCACACACACCCTCCTCCCCACACACCTCACACACACCCTCACACACACCCTCACACACCCTCACACACACACCCTCACACACACACCCTACCCACACACCTTCACACACACACACACACACACACAGCACCCCCCCCCCACACACACCATCACACACACCCTCACACACACACAGCACTCCGCACACCCTCACACATACCATCACACACACCCTCACACATGCACACCATCACACACACCCTCCCCGCCCACACACACCCTCACACACACACCCTCACAGACACACAGCACCCCGCCCCCACACACACAGCAACTCCCCCCGACACACACACCATCACACACACACACCCCCCCCTCACACATACCATCACACACACCCTCACACACACACACCCTCACAGACACACAGCACCCCGCCCCACACACACCACCTCACACACACACACACACACAGCAACTCCCCCCCACTCACACACCATCACACACACACCCCTCCCCTTCACACATACCATCACACACACCCTCACACGCACACACACAGCACCCCCCAGCCCCCCCACCCCCACCCCCACACACACCCCCCAAGGGGTATTCCCGGGTATTAAACCTCTTTTTATAATAATAATAATCCTTGTAAGTGATATCGCGCCTCATCACATCTTTGAGACGTCTCTGAGTGCTTCACACTGTAAACTTTAGCAACTGTGTGTTTTGTGACTTCGTGAGAGATGGAGAGAGAGAGAAAAGAGGAGAGAGAACGTGTTGTAAAGTGTAGTGACTGAGTGTTTCACTGGAACGTGTGATGACTGTTTCACTGGAAAATGTAGTGACTCTGTGTTCCACTGGAAAGTGTAGTGATTGTGTTTTTCACTGGAAAGTGCAGTGACTGTGTGTTTCACTCAAAAGTGTAGTGACTGTGTGTTTCACTCGAAAGTGTAGTGACTGTGTGTTGTTTTAATGTTCCCTTTTAATACTCTCTCTCTAATACACACACAGCCTCTCTCTCACAAACTCACAGTCTCCGTCTCCAGAGTCTAACCTCAGAGTTACAGGGACTGCACAGTTACTGCAAAAAGTTAGTGCAAAAAGCGGTTTATTTGGTTAATATTAATGGAGAATTAGGAATATTTTGCACTGATGCTCTTTTGAGCCCTGGGAATCTGGGGATTCTATAACCCACTGCATGTTGCGGGTTTGGGGTTAAACTCAAAATACAAAGTTGATGCACAAACCTACTGACAGCTCAGGTCGAACAGAACCGCGAGGTTCCTGATGGCTTTGAGAGGGGGAGAGTGCAGCCTTGGATGCTGATGCTGTCAGCGCCTGAGGTGTGGAGGCAAACACAGGCAAACGCACACACACAAACACACACGCACACATATACAGATACGCACTGTCTCACGCACACTCAAACACACACACAAATAAATACAAGGCCCACAGACAAATACCTACACACACAGACACACACACAAACACACGACATGCACACACAGAGATGCACACACAGAGACACACCAGAAATAAACATACATACACATGCACGCACGCAAACGCAGTAACACACACACAAATTCAATCTCGCAAACACATACGTACACAAACACATACACAGAAACACATACAGGCATACACAAGCACACATACAAACAAACACAGACACACAAACGCATACAATCCCAAACACAGTGAACACACACACACAAACAAACACTCACACAAAACACACACAAACACACACACAGAAACACCCGCAAACTCACACACGTAAATACACATACAGAAAAAACCCACAAACACATACACAAACACAGATACACAAACACACACAAACACACAGACACAGAAACACACACACTAACAAACATACATATACAAAAAACAAAATCACAAATAGGCACACAAATGCACACACAAACAAATGCACACAAAAACGTACAAACACATATGGAAACACATGTAAAGACACAACGACACACATTCAAAAACACACAATCACACACAGAAAGCCAATGTCACACACTCATAATTACACATACACAGATACACATAGACAAACAAACGCAAAAATACACACATAAACACACACACAGAAACACACACCCAGAAACACACGCAGCAGTACACAAAACACACACAAACGCTCACAAACTCATACACACGAAATCGGGAGCACACAAACACATACAAACACGCGAAAACATTCACACAAGCACTCATACAAACATAAACAAAATCATGCACAAAAAACAAACAATAAGTACACATATACACAGACAAACAAACACATGACCCACAGATAAATACACACACAGTCATACACACACACACAGACAGACACACACACAGAAAAACAGAAACCCACACACATAAATACACACACACAAGCCCATGACCCACAGACAAATACATGCACAGAGAGACACAAACACACAGACACACACATAAACAAACATACACATAGAAATACACACAAAAATACACATACAAACACATGCACGCAAACAAACATAAAAACAAATGCACACAACCACACACACTCACACAAATGCACATACACAGAAACACACAATCATACACAAACACACACAAAACTTACCCACGCAAACACAAGCACATGCAAACACACATAAAAACACACAAGCATACACAAATAGACACACAATCATACACAATAGCACACACAGTGAAACACACAGAACCAAACACACAATCACTCACACAAACGGACACAAATGCACACAAACACACAGCTAAACACAAAAACACAGAAAAAATAACACAAGTGCACACAATCACACATACGCACACAGACACAAACATACATAAACATACACGCAAACACACACAAATACACAACCAGAAATACACAAACACATACACAAATTAAACTCACAAACACGCACAAACATGCGCACACAAACAAGCACAACACACACAATCACACACACAAAAAAACATACAAACACACTTAGAAACATACATAAGGACACACAGATACACAACCAACACATGCGAACAAACACAGAATCACAAAATTAAAATTCAAACACACACATAAATACACATATACACACAAACAAAAACATACCAACACACACAAATATAAAAACACAGCAACACACACGAAAACACAGCAACACACAGAAACACTCAGAAAAGCCCTCAAAAACTCATACACAAAAAAATTGCACAGATGCAAATGCACACACGCAAACATAAAATCACATACAAAAACACACACAAAAACAAACGCATAAGGCACACGCAAACGGGCAAATACAGAAACACGCACAATCACACACATAATCACACACACAAACACACACATGCATGTAAACACACACAAAAACACACATACACATAAACACACATACACACATAAACAATCACAAACACAAATGCATACACAAAACATACAAATACACAACAACATGAACAAAATAACATTTATAGAGCTCCTTTCACGTCGTGAGGATGTACCAAAGCGGTGAACAGTCAGGTGTCGGGGCCCCGAGTATGCGGGAGGGGTGGGGTAGGGGTGAGAGAAGGCAGAGAGGTGGGAGTGAGAACAAATGCACGGGCGAAGAGGAGGGCCTTGAAACCGGCCTTGAAGGAGGCAAGGAAGGAAGTGAGGCGAAGGGACCGTGGAATGGAGTTCCAGAGTGTGGGGCAGAGAGGCTGAAAGCCCGGACACCGATGGGAGGGCGGGTCGGGCGGGAGACATGGAGCAGCCCGGAGCCCACTGGACAGAGGGAGCGAGCAGGTTGGTATGGAGTCAGCAGGTCAGAGAGGGGAAGAGGGGACAAGGCCATGGATGGCCTTAAAGGTGATCTTAAACGATGATCTTGGGGTTGGGGTAGCAGTGGAGTCAGGCGAGGATGAGACTAATGGGGTTGGGCGAGGGTGGGAGTGATGGGTTTGGGCAATGGTGTGAGTGATGGGGTCGGGAGAGGGTGGGAGTGATGGGGTCGGACGTTGGTGGGAGTGATGGGGTCAGGCGAGGATGGGAGTGATGGGGTCGTGCGAGGGTGGAAGTGATGAGGTCAGGCGAGGATGGGACTGATGGGGTCTTGCGAGGGTGGAAGTGATGGGGTCGGGAGAGGGTGGGAGTGATGGGGTTGGGCGACGGTGGGAATAATGGGGTCGGACGACGGTGGGAGTGATGGGGTCGGGTGAGGGTGGGAGTGATGGGGTTGGGCGAGGGTGGGAGTGATGGGGTCGGACGACAGTGGGAATGATGGGTGAGGGTGAGGGTGGGAGTGATGGGGTTGGGCGAGGGTGGGAGTGATGGGGTCGGACGACAGTGGGAATGATGGGTGAGGGTGAGGGTGGGAGTGATGTGGTCGGGCGAGGGTGGGAGTGAAGGAGTCAGGCGAGGGTGGGAGTGATGGGGTCGGGCGAGGGTGGGAGTGATGGGGTCGGAGTTTGGATGATCTGCTGCTGTGAAGGGAAGAGTTGGGAACACACACACAAACACACGCACAATCGCACACACAGGAACACACACAAGCACACAACAACAACAACAACAACAAGATTACATTTTTATAGCGCATTTCACGTCGCGAGGACGTCCCAAGGCGCTGACACACACACATGCACACACACACACACACACAAACACAAAGACACACATATACACAAACATGCACACAAAGGAACGCATACAAATACACACACAGAAACACACAAACAAACACACAAACATACACACGGTGGCAAACGCGCAAAACACCCACAGAAACACACACACAGATGCACATAGAAATACATAGAGACACACACAGACACACTCAAAAACACACGCACACACACACGCACAAGCATATAAACAAACACACACACAAACAAATGCACACATACAGATACTCACAAACACGCGCACACTCAAAAAAAACTCACAAAAACATCAACACACACACAGATACGCAAATAGATACACACACACACGACACACATACACCCACACAGAAACGTACACAAACACATGCACTGATATACACACACACACACATGCACACTCACACTGTGTTGTCACGGGTTACTGTTAATGTGTGGTTTAAGAATATAAAATAGAAGTGCAAAAGCTGTAAATCTCAGTGACTGAAGGCGGAACCCAACACAATGGCAATATAAGGTCAGGACGGAGGGACTGATCAGGAGACAATCAAATGTGGTTAAAAGGAGAATTAAAACATATTATGGATATAATCATGTAAGGAGTTGTTTGTCCTAAAGAAGGAAAGCTTTGTCTGGAGTTATTAAGGTGTCTTTAAACAAAGGCGTGTAAGATATCTCTCGGGAACGGTAGCGGAGCGGTGCGGGACACGACCAGAGCTGTGACAGGAATCCGCTCGGTATTATTTTTTATTATTATTATTATTTGTGTATTATTTTGTTGTTTCGTTTATTTGTGTATCTCCTGCTGTTTTGACCTGAATAAAGTGACTGAACTCAACCAATAGGTAAACTGGAATCGGATCATTCTAACATCGTTACAAATATTTCTCACAACAGACACACACACGCACACATACAGACACCAGTCTCTCACTCTAACTCTCTCACTCTCTATCCCTCTCCCTCAGTCTCCTTCAATTTCTTTCACTTTGTCTCACAGTCTCTCTCTCTCTCTCAGTTGCTTTCTCTGCCTCTCCCACAAAACACAGTAACTACACATTGTAGCATATTCTCTGTCACAGTCTCTCTCTCACACACACAATCATTCCCTCTCTCTCTCAGTCTCTCTCACTATCTCAGTCTCTATCTCTCAGGCTCTCTGAGGCTGTCCCTCAGTCTCTCTCTCATTTTGTGTCTCTGAGTCAGTTTCTCTCTCAGTCTCTCTCTCTGTTTCTTTCCCTTCCTCTCCCACAAAACACAGTCACTTCACGTTATAAGGTATACTCTCTCACAGTCTCTCTCTTTCTCTCAGTCTCTCTCACAATCATTCCCTCTCTCTCTCAGTCTCTCTCACTGTCTTAGTTTCTATCTCTCAGGCTCTCTGAGGCTGTCCCTCAGTCTCTCTCTCACTCTGTGTCTCTGAGTCACTTTCTCTTTCAGTCTCTCTCTTTCTCTCAGATGCTCTCTTCTCTCTCTCTCTCTCACACACACACACACAAACAATCATTCCCCCTCTCGCTAAGTCTCTCTCTCTCTCTCTCTCTCTCTCTCTCTCTCACTATCTCAGTTTCTATCTCTCAGGCTCTCTGAGGCTGTCCCTCAGTCTCTCTCTCACTCTGTGTCTCTGAGTCATTTTCTCTTTCAGTCTCTCTCTCAGTTTATTTCTCTATCTCTCCCGCAGTTTCTACCAATCTCTCTCTCTCTCTCAGTCACTCCGTATCTGTTTCCCCCACAAAACACACATTCGCTACACTTTAAAATATATTTTCTCTCAGTCTCTCTCTCTCTCTCTCTCTCTTTCTCTCAGAATCTCTTTCTCATTCTCTCTCTCTCTCTCTCTCTCTCTGTCTATCGGTATTTCTTTCTGTCTCTCTCACAGTCTCTCTCTCTCCCTCTCTGTCAATCTCTTTCAGTCACTATCTCTGACTCGCTGATAAACCAGTCACAACACATAATAATATATTCTCTCTCCATTTCTGTCTCACTCAGTCATTCAGTCGTTCAGTCTCTCTCTCTCTCTCTCTCTCTCTCAATATCGCTCAGTCCCTCTCTAAGACTATGTCTCTTCCTCCCTCTCTCTCTCTCTCTCTCTTTCACAGTCTCTCTCACAGTCTCTCCCTCTGCCTTTGTCTCAGGCTCTCTCTCTCTCTTTAACTCATTTTCGCCCTTAAGTCTCTCTCTCTCTCTCTCTAGGTCTTTCTCCTTCATCGTCTCTCTCGCAGTCTCTCCCTCTGCCTTTGTCTCAATGTCTCTCTCTCTCACACAGTCTCTCAGCCTCTGTCACTCAGTCTATCTCGTTTAGTCTCTCTCTCTCTCTCTCTCAGCCTCTCTCTTTCTCAGTCTCTCTCTCTCTATGTCTCTCAGACACTCACTCCATCTCTGTCTCTCAGTCTCTCTTTCCCTCAGTCTCTTAGAATATCTTTCTCTATCGGTGTCTCTCAGTATCTCTTTCTGCCTCTCTCTCTCACATTCTCTCTCACTCTATGTCTCTGAGTCACTTTCACTCTCAGTCTCTCTCTGTGTCTGTTTCCCTCCCTCTCCCAGTCACTCACTCTCTCTCTCTCTCTCTCTCTCATTCCCTCACTCAGTTTGTCTCTCTCAGTCTCCCTTTCCCAGTCTCTCACTCTCTCTCTCTCTCAGTCTCTCTCTCAGTCTGTCTCTCTCTGTCTTTCAGTCTCGCTCGCAGTCTCTCTCAGTGCCTCTCTGACTCTCTCTTCTCCTTTCTTTCTGCCTCTCTTCTCTCTCTCTCTTTCTGCCTCTTTGTCATTCTCTCTCACTGACTCTCTCTCTGTTTTTCTCTCTTTATGGCTCTTTCTCTCTTTCGCAGTAACTCTCTGCTCCCACAAAACACAGTGTCACTACACTTTATAATATTTCTCTCACAGTCTCTCTCTCTACGTTTTTCTCTCTCTCATTCTCTCTCTCTGTCTCTTGTTCAGTTGTTTCTCTCATTCAGTCTTTCGCTCTGTCTCTGTCTTTCTCTCTGACTGTCACTCTCTCTCTGTGTCAGTTTCTCTCTCCGTCTCTCTCTCTCTTTCACACACAGTCTGTTTCACAGTCTCTTGCTCCGGGTCTCCCACAAGTCCCAGTAACTATTCGTTATAATATATTGTTGACTCAGTCTCGCTCTGTGTCTCCTTCTGTCTCTCTTTCTCTCTCAGTCACTATCTCTTAGTCTCTCCCACAAAATAAACAGTCACTACAAGTTATTTTTCCAATCACAGTCTAACTCCATTTCTCTCAGTCTGTTTATCATTTTGTCTCCCTATCAGCCTCTGTCTTTCTCAGTCTTTCTCTCAGTCTCTCGCTCTCACAGTCTGTCTCACTGACTTTCCCACCAAACACACAGTCACTACAGTTTGTAATATATTTTCTCCAAAGTCTCTCTCAGTCTCTCTCTCTCTCTCTCTCTCCCTCTGTGTATCTCTCCCAGTCTCTTTCTCTCTCTCTCTCTCTCTGTCTCTCGTAGTCAATCTCTCTCTCAGTCTATCTCTCTCTTTCTCTCAGTCGATCTCGCTCTTTCTGTCCTTCTCTTTCTCTTTTTCTCTCACAGTAAATGGAAAAGTGACAAACCGTTTCTTTCAGAAATGATTGGCAGCTTGAATCTTGTCCCAATCACATACCTATCATATCACTGGGGACTTCTGGTACACTTCGGTTAATGGTCACCTCATTCACTAGAATGGCACCTGTTTGAATAGAGTTAATATTATTAGTTTGAATGAATGTTGTCTCAATACTATTTCAGTATAATGCGTAACTCAACACAAAATGGAGGCACAGTGTACCATCATACATTTTATCTTTTATCTTTGTACCTTTTATCGTGTATTTCAGTCATAATTTTGTTCAGTTTGGGCAAAGTCTGCCTCTTTCCCACAAAGGATTCCCACATCACTCTCATGGCCCGGAAACCTGTCTCTCCTCTGCCCAGTGTGTGTGAGCTCAATGAGTTTCTGCAGGGAGTAAGAATTAATCTTTTGAAGATGGAGTGAAATGTGAGCAATGACAGTGATCAGCAATACCCAGCTCCATTGGTGGTTTTGCTGGACTTGCTATCTCTTCCAACCACAAACTGCTTTCCTCTGTGACAATTCATTTAAACATCTTCCCTCCCCATTCCTTCTCAAATCCAGTTTGGTTTGCACGTGAATGGCTCTATAAAAACGCAACTTGTTGATCGCAGTTTGGCGGTTGTACCTCTTACACTGCGCTGTACTGCTCCACCGCAATATGAAATGTATGCGGATTCCTGTAGCTCAGTGGTTAGAGCACTCGCCTTGAAAGCGAGAAACCTGGGTTCAATTCCAGGCAGGAAGTTTGGGCAAGTTTCCTTACTCCACACGTCTAATAATAATCCCTCCAAAACCCCAAACAATAATAAATTGGTCATTTTCAATCAAAGACTGTTTGTGGGACACTTCTGTGAGCAATTGGCTGCCACGTTTTGCCCACAAATATACAATCAGTTCACTGTATAGTCTATTCTGTGAAGCGCTTTGAGAAGTCGAGAAGATGTGAAAAGCGCTGTTTCAAATGTAAGGATTATTATTATTATGTACTGCAACATAACATAACTGGTTGGTTAATCTGGTTATTTGCTCTTTTGTTGATTTCTTGATAATAGCAGCACAGGAGCTGTGCAGACAGACACAGACTTGCTGACATTTTAACAGATCTAAGGAAAATTTTACAGTCTGACTCAAACCTACTTTGTGCTCCTGAGTGCTGAAACTTTCCTTCTGTGTCAGCCTTGAGCTGATGTCCTCCACGCCTTCCTCAATGGCCTGTTCCAATCTGTCCCGATCTGTCCTCTGTCAGTTTGTGCAGTTGGTAATCATCATACTGGGCCAAGGTCTCAGTGAATAAAGTGTTTGTACCTTCAATAACCAATAAAAAACATTAGTCAGACATGATTTAACTTTTGTTCCTTCAAACATATTTCAGGAAATATTACCGTGCTTATTATTGCAAAAGCACAGAATAAACCAACATCCTTTGACCAAAAATAATATTTAGTAGCTGATATCAGGCAGCTGTCAGCTTGACTCAGTTGGTATCATTCTCGCTGCTGAGGGAAAACTTTGTGGGTTCAAGCTCCATATCAGGGCTTTGACCTCAAAAACCTGGCTGACAATCCAATGCAGGACTCGCCCTTGGTTCTTTTGCCTATTACCTTATGTCTGTGCCCCTGGTTACCGAACCAACCACCAGAGGAAACGGTTATACCCTCCCTAATCCATCAGAACCCCTCATAATTTTGAACACATTTAATAAATCTATAAAGTTGAAACATATTTATGCCAGAGTTGGAATTTTGTGGGTTCAAGCCCCACGGCGGGATGTGGAACTCATAGCCTCTCACTGCAATGCCAGTCACTCCTGGGGTATCCTACACCCCTGAGCTGCAATCTTTCAGACAAGGCACTAAACCAAAGTCCATTTGTTGATGCTTTGGCAGTTGTTAAAGACAAGAGAGTGTCTCCCGATGAATTTCCTCTTTCCTGGTTCGATCCTGGAAAATCTCCTTTACACCCTCTCCAATGCCTTGTCATTCTTCGTCAAGTGTGTTGCCCATAATTCAACAAAGTCTCTAGCTGAGGCACCAGTGTCACCAGTGTTTTATAAGGGTTCGTAATAACTTCAACAACAACACAATTGCATTTATAGAGCGCCTTTCACGATGGAAGGACGTCTCAAAGCGCTGAACAGTCGGGTGTCGGAGCCCGAGCATGGGGGAGGGGTGGAGTTTGGGTGAGGGAAGGCAGAGAGGTGGGAGGGTCACCAAAGGCACGATCGAAGAGAAGGGTCTTGAGACCAGCCTTGAAGGGGGCAATGGAGGAAGCGAGGCGAAGGGACCGTGGGATGGAGTTCCAGAGTATGGGGGCAGAGAGGCTGAAAGCCCGGCCACCGATTGTAGGGTGGGTCGGGCTGGAGCCTCGGAGCAGCCCAGTGCCCGCTGAACGGAGAGAGCGGGTATATTGGCAGTTTTCTGACTTTTGAATTCTATGCCCCTATTTATAAAGCCTTGTAAACTGTATGCTTTTTAAAACCTTTACCTTCAAATATTTACTAATATGAACCCCCAGGTCTCTCTGTTCCTTCATCCCCTTTAAGATTCTACAATTAGCTTATGTTGCCTCTCTTCATTATTCCTCCCAAAATGCATCCACATTGCATTTCTCCACATTTAACTTCACCTGACACGTGTCTCCCCATTTTACCAGTCTGTCTATTTCCTCTTGCTGTCTGCTACTATCCTCCTCACTGGTAACTGCTTTTTCTAGCTTAATATAATCTGCAAACTTGGAAATTGTACTCCTATACCCAAGTCCAAGTTATTTTCATGGATAAAAAAGTTAGTGGTCCCAATACCAAACCACTGGGGGACACCACTGCACATTTCCCTCCAGACAGAAAAACAACTGTTCACTACCACTCTCTGCTTTCTGACTCCCATTTGGTCTATTTGGTGAAAGCAACAGCTCGCAATTAATATGACTCTTCCTTTGCTATTGCCAAGGACAGCACCTTGGGTGAAAGGTGATAAACAGATGTAATTTTGTAATTTTCTATTGTAATAATATTATTACCACTAATTATTATTATTACATTTAGTGTGGCACCATTCACATCAAGATGACATCATTACTGCTTCACGGGATTCTGTGGGCAAATACAGCAGCCAATTTCAAACAGTAATGGCCTATGAACTGCTTGAAATGATTAAACAATTGTATTTAAGGGATCTATGATACTGGGAGACAAGAGTTTAGCCATGTGATAAAAACTACGGTTCCACTTGGAGATTATCGGAATCCAAATCAGGATTCATCAGCAATTCAATCCCAAATGGCATCTTTGGATGTACAACAAGGTTCGATCAAGGACTGAAGCCCCGGCTTCTTGTTCTCCATCTGTCTCATTGATTGTACAGAAAGACAGGAAACCAGACGCTGGGATAGTAATAATCCTTGCGAAAACAAACACTGTCCCTTGGCCTGCCCCCTCTCTCCCCAACTTCAAATCCTGCCTAAATACTTTCCGTTTTGATCGTGCTCACGGTCTCGTCACCCCTCCCTCTCGCCTTAGCTTGGGGTCAGACTCTGCCACTGTCAAGAGCTCCAGGATGCTACCCCGTGTGAATGGCGCTGTGTAAATGTAGTTGTTGTTGTAAGCTACAGGACTCCACAGATCTGCAGATCTAAAGTGACCTGATGCTGACATTAAATATTAGTGTAAATCACGTTGAGGAAATTGATGCATTGAGCCTACCGGGTGCTGCTCTCTGTGTCCAGTTGCTGATGGGGGTGAATTGCCGCCTTCTGGCCTCTATCTCTCTAAAAGCTGATGATCTCCTGTGCAGGAAAACAGCAAATGTAAACTTCCTTGTTCTGCCTTAGACACTGTAACTTACAAACATACTCTCTGCCTGCTTGTCTCTCTGCCCGTCTTTTGGTGACATAATCTCCACTCTGAACCCTTACTGGGTTCCATGGTATGTGATGGCAACATCTTGTTGGTTTGGATAAAGAAGAGCCTTCGGCCTACTTATCATTTATATAAAACCTACAGTTTCCTTCCTGCCGTCACAGTACAGAGCTGCGTTTGTTTAGGACACTTGACCGCTCTCCCTTTCCACACCTAGATCCTGCCACACTATTCCTTACTTACCTTAGCCGCTCAGCAAAGGAGCATAATAATAGTTATAATTATTATGGGGCTACCTGTGTAAGAAGGGTATCCTTGGAGCTGAACTGCTTCCAGGTTAATATGCCTGGCAAAGGAATGTCGGAATCATGTCAACCCTTGTGGCGGTCTGTAATCCGGTACTATAGCCAAAAAATAAATATTAATATAATAAAAGACCCTCCTTTTCGACTATGTCTTCGATCACCCTCCTTCCGCCCCTGCCCTACACCCTCCACAATCCCGTCCCCTCAAGTCCGAAGTATTCATCATCCAACGACCGGGAAATGCGCTATAAAAATGCAATGTTGCTGTTGTCTTTGGTCACTGTACATTTATAATTGTGATGTTTAATGTTTTTATGGCTACAAATTAATCTTTGTAACCGTTTAGAATATAGCTTAGCTATAAGCTTTTGATAAGGTTTGTTTGGTTTAACGATTATTTCAGCAGAGGTTAAAGTAACTTTGCTGGACCGGATGAAGTCAAGTTCTGATTAAAATACTGCAGCCTCAGCCATCTGCCTATCTCAAGAATGAGAAACAAGCAGGCGGTCGGAGGCTTCCCAGAAGCTGTCCATGTCTCCTATCTCTGCAAAGCAGCGTGTGTAGTGTGTTGGCTATTTCTGTGAGGAGAGCAGCCGAAGTTAGAAAAACGTAAAGAAAGATGTAATTTTATTTTGCTGACACACGCACAGTTAGCCAAATGGTCTCTTTTTGTCCTGTATAATTCTATGATTATTAGAAATAGTTGGAGTAGTGGAGAGCTCAGTGCAGTTCCCAGTAAAATCAATATCGAGTCTACTGTATCAATGTATATGTACAGGGGTGAGGAGATTTGCCACTAGTAAGAAAGTTACCAGCAAAAGAGAAAGCGAATTTGTGGGGTTCGTAAGGAGGGCTTTCTCCATTTGGAGTTTGGTGTCATTGTGGGTAATAAACATTTTGATTGTTGGATAAAACTGTGATGATATTTATCAACATTAATGCAGACACTGTTGATGCTTGTGTTTGAATAATGGACTTTTTACTTTGAATCTTTGTGTAACTTGTATTGAATAACCTGGTGTTCTGGCAAAGTAACGTGCAAAATTATCTGGGAGACAGAAAGCAGTGGTTACGTAGTAAATGGTTGTTTTTCAGACTCTCATGTCCCCCGGGGGCCGGTTTTAGGTCCACTGCTCTTTTTTAATATATGTGAATGACTTGAGTATCAAAAGCAACGTTTAATTTTGACACTGAACTTTGGAAGTCAAGTGGATTGTAGAGGATGGGGGGAGGATATAGACAGACTGGTGAAACGGACAGACATGCGGCAGGTGACGTTTAATGAGGAGAAGTGTGAGTTGATGCATTCATGGAGGAAGATTGATGAGAGCCAATTGATACTAACAAAAACAAAATGTCTGTCTGGGTGTCTGCCAAGAAAGCAATTACTGAATGAAGCATAGAGATGATTTACACCTCATCGGAGAGGTTTCGCAAGGGGGAGCAACATGGGCATATTTTGGGGGGAATTTCCTACCGATAATCAGCTATAATAAAAATATATTAATAAATGCTTTAAGCCCCCAAATAAATAGGCATGGTATTCTGCAATAAAGAGGCGACAGATGTCACACATCCTTCTGAGAGATGCATCTATCTAGAGTTATGTAGCTAAGTGGTTAGAGCACGCATCTCGCAAGCGAGAGACCGAGGTACGATTCCCAGTAGGGTGAAACCTTGGATAAATTTCCTCATCCCACATGCCTGATATTAAACCCACAAGAACAAAAGAGTGACAATTTAGTCACTCAGTCCAAAACGAAACAATCAGGTGAACACTGCTGTGTCCAATTTTCTGCCGGATATTGCCCATGATTATACAGTCAATGCACTTCACAGTATATTCTGGGAAACACTTTGAAACATCTAGAAGAGGTGAGAAGTGCTATACCAAATGCAAGGATTATTATTATTTTATTGTTATCTATACTATTAAAGACAAAATGTTTGTCTGTGTCTGTGTCCTCTCAAGCAAAAGTCCTCCCAACCAGGAGTACTCCCAACCAGGATTAATCCCACCGTGAGTCCTCCCACTAGAGTCCTCCAAACATGGGTTCCTCCCAACAAGGAATGCTCCCAACCAAGGCTCCTCACAATATGGAATCCTCCCAACATGGAGTCCTCCCAACAGGAGCTGTTCATCTGAGTCTTCCTACTGAGTCCTCCCACATGATACTTCCACAGGAGTCCTCCCGAAAGGATATGTGTACAAATATGTGAACAAGGAGCCAGCGAGCTCAATAACATATTTTTTAAATCTTAATTGACAAAATTGCCTAGGAAGCGAAGATCAAGCCTTTTAAGGAAAATAAATGTTGATGAAAGCGAGAAGACCGATTCAATTAAAGTGGTTACAAGCGTAGCTGCAAGGTTACAGACAGGAAACTAGATGGTATCGTTTTGAAGGGAGTACAGGGGTAGAGAGACCTAGGGATTCACAGACATAGGTTGATAAGGGACTAGCGGGTAACAAAGCCCGTTTCCCCACTGTGATTAAAGGGAATATTCCAAAAATGTGTCCATATCCTCTATGTGTTAACTGTTCCACATTTCAATTCATCAGGAGACTTATCTTGTTACTGTGCCATACAAAGAGGGGCAGAAGCCCAAGATGGTGCAGCCTTGGTTCCTGCACCAAAGGGTAAATGCAGGGATGCCTGCCCCAGAACCACCCCACCACCCCCACCCCCCACACACACACAAACACCATGCCTTCACGCCACAAGTGTGAGCTGCTGTAATCTCTGGAAACAGGCTAATAATACATTTGTTTTTTTCCTTCTGTTTAAGGATTGCTTGCTTGAAATGAGTGTAAATGCATATTCTATCTACAAATAGATATATCAATATTGTTTTTAAACTAATCGCTGATTATCAGGACTGTCAGGTTAAATGCTGCTGGTGTCACACACATCCCGGGACAGTCAATTCCACAGTGTGGGCCTCTCTGCTGCAAAGGACAAAAGCAACATGTATTTCTAACACAGCTGAAATATATCATAAACATGTAGCAACAGCTCAAACTGGGTCCGTTTGTTTCACTGACCATCGGACGTTTGAGTTTACATTCGGTGTAAATAGTACTATTTTGAGTGGTAAAACCATGTTGTATTGAGTTCACTTGTACCCTTTATTTAGGCGTTCCCCACACAGCCCAGAACTGCAGTTCATATCTTTATTAACAGAGAAACAACAGCATTTCCATACACATAACATTTCCTCTCTTGGCCTCATTGAGCCTCTAACCAGTAACTGACTGAAATACAAATATATGGAGAGAGAGAGTGCGAGATAACTACATAGAAAGACATTGATATAGAGACATACAACAACAACAACAAGATTCCATTTATAGAGCGCCTTTCACGTCGGGAGGACGTCCCAAGGTGCTGTACAGTTGGGTCAGGACCCGCGCAGGGGGGAAATGGTCAGGGTGAGGGGAGGGAAGGGAGGGGGCGAGGAGGGGGGAGATGGTCAGGGTGAGGGGAGGGAAGGAAGGGAGCGAGGAGGGGGGAGAGAGTCGAGAGCGGAGCTGAAGGCTGAAGGTCAAAGAGAAAGGTCTTGAGATCGGCCTTGAAGGAGGAAAGCGAGGAAGCGGTGAAGGCACTGGGGGATAGCGTAGCTGCAAGGTTACAGACAGGAAACTAGATGGTATCGTTTTGAAGGGAGTACAGGGGTAGAGAGACCTAGGGATTCACAGACATAGGTTGATAAGGGACTAGCGGGTAACAAAGCCCGTTTCCCCACTGTGATTAAAGGGAATATTCCAAAAATGTGTCCATATCCTCTATGTGTTAACTGTTCCACATTTCAATTCATCAGGAGACTTATCTTGTTACTGTGCCATACAAAGAGGGGCAGAAGCCCAAGATGGTGCAGCCTTGGTTCCTGCACCAAAGGGTAAATGCAGGGATGCCTGCCCCAGAACCACCCCACCACCCCCACCCCCCCCACACACACAAACACCATGCCTTCACGCCACAAGTGTGAGCTGCTGTAATCTCTGGAAACAGGCTAATAATACATTTGTTTTTTTCCTTCTGTTTAAGGATTGCTTGCTTGAAATGAGTGTAAATGCATATTCTATCTACAAATAGATATATCAATATTGTTTTTAAACTAATCGCTGATTATCAGGACTGTCAGGTTAAATGCTGCTGGTGTCACACACATCCCGGGACAGTCAATTCCACAGTGTGGGCCTCTCTGCTGCAAAGGACAAAAGCAACATGTATTTCTAACACAGCT
Organism: Callorhinchus milii; assembly: GCF_018977255.1. Classification (NCBI taxonomy): domain Eukaryota; kingdom Metazoa; phylum Chordata; class Chondrichthyes; order Chimaeriformes; family Callorhinchidae; genus Callorhinchus; species Callorhinchus milii. The sequence goes on along the minus strand of NW_024704788.1, from coordinate 48,656 downwards.
GAAATATATCATAAACATGTAGCAACAGCTCAAACTGGGTCCGTTTGTTTCACTGACCATCGGACGTTTGAGTTTACATTCGGTGTAAATAGTACTATTTTGAGTGGTAAAACCATGTTGTATTGAGTTCACTTGTACCCCTTTATTTAGGCGTTCCCCACACAGCCCAGAACTGCAGTTCATATCTTTATTAACAGAGAAACAACAGCATTTCCATACACATAACATTTCCTCTCTTGGCCTCATTGAGCCTCGAACCAGTAACTGACTGAAATACAAATATATGGAGAGAGAGAGTGCGAGATAACTACATAGAAAGACATTGATATAGAGACATACAACAACAACAACAAGATTCCATTTATAGAGCGCCTTTCACGTCGGGAGGACGTCCCAAGGCGCTGTACAGTTGGGTCAGGACCCGCGCAGGGGGGAAATGGTCAGGGTGAGGGGAGGGAAGGGAGGGAGCGAGGAGGGGGGAGAGAGTCGAGAGGGGAGCTGAAGGCACGGTCAAAGAGAAAGGTCTTGAGACCGGCCTTGAAGGAGGAAAGGGAGGAAGCGGCGAAGGCACTGGGGGATAGAGTTCCAGAGCCTCGGGGCTGAGAGGCTGAAGGCCCGACCACCGATGGTAGGGCGGTTGGGGCGGGGGATGTGGAGCAGACCGGAGCCAGAGGAACGGAGGGTACGGGCAGGTAGGTAGGGGGATAGTAGGTCGGAGAGGTAGGAGGGAGCAAGGCCGTGAATGGCCTTGTAGGTGAGGATGAGGATCTTGAATTCGATCCTCTGGGGGATGGGGAGCCAGTGGAGGCGAGCGAGGGTGGGAGTGATGTGGTCGCGAAGCCTGGTGCGGGACAGTACACGAGCTGCAGAGTTCTGAATGACCTGCAGCTTGTGGAGGGAGGTGGCGGGAAGGCCGGCGAGGAGAGAGTTCCCATAGTCCAGCCTTGAGGTGATAAAGGCGTGGACCAGAGTTTCAGCAGCGTGAGGGGTGAGGTAGTGCCGTAGTCTGGCGATATTCAGGAGGTGATGGAAGGCGGTGCCAGTTGTGGCGCGGATGTGAGGGAGAAAGGACAGCTCAGGGTCGAACAGAACCCCGAGGTTCCTGACTGGCTTTGAGAGGTGGAGAGTGCAGCCTTGGATGCTGATGGTGTCAGCGCCTGAGGTGCGGAGGCGCTGACGTGAGCCAATCAGGAGGGCCTCGGTTTTTCGCACGTTGAGCTGAAGAAAGTTGTCTCTCGTCCAGGACTCGATGTCGGACAGGCAGCTGTCAGGACATCGGTGGTCGTGGAGTTGAGAGTAGAGGAGGAAAGGTAGAGTTGGGTGTCATCCGCATACATGTGGAAGTTAACTCCATGTCTGCGGATGATGTCACCAAGGGGGAGCATATAGAGGGTGAAGAGGAGGGGACCGAGGACAGAGCCCTGAGGGACACCACATGAGACAGTGCGGGGGGTGGAGGAGAAGCCATTCGTCGAGACAAAGTGAAGACGGTGAGAAAGGTACGACCTAAACCACTCAAGGACAGTGCCTTGAAGGTTGAGGTGGGAGGACAAGCGGTGGAGTAGGATAGCGTGGTCGACCGTATCGAATGCTGCCGATAGGTCGAGGAGGACGAGGAGGCAGAGGGAGCCCTGGTCACAGATGGTCAGGATATCATTGGTGACCTTGACCAGGGCAGTTTCTGTGCTATGGGCAGCACGGAAACCTGACTGAAGGGGTTCAAAAGAGAATGGGTGGAGAGGAAAGAGCGCAGTTGGGAGGCGACAACTCTTTCCAGGACCTTGGAGAGAAAGGGGAGGTTGGAGATGGGCCGGTAGCTTGATAGCTGCGACGCATCAAGGGAGGGTTTTTTCAGGGTGGGCGTGATGGTGGCAGTTTTTAAGGGAATGGGGACAGAGCCAGAGGAGAGGGACAGGTTGATGATGTCTGTGATATGTGGGGCAAGAAAGTGGAGCTGGGAGATAAGGAGTGGAGTGGGGATGGGGTCAAGGGAGCAGGTGGTTGGTTTTAGGGATAGGATGAGTTCGGTGACAGAGGGTGGGGAAACGGGTACGAAAGTGTGTAGGGGAGGATGGGTAGCAGTCGGAGTGTGGGAGTGAGGGGTTGGGGATGTTGGAGGGGAAGTGACCGCGGAGCGAATTCCCTTGATCTTGGATTCAAGGAAATCCAGCATCTCCTCGCAGTGAAGGTTGGAGGAGATGACCTGCGCGGGGTGGCGGGGGGGACGGAGGAGTCGGGTTGTGGTGGAAAACAGTAGCCTGGGGTTGTTCTTCGCCTCCAGGATTATCCTGGAGTAGAAGGACGACTTGGCCGAGGCTAGAGTGGAGCGGTAAATTTTGAGGAGGTCCAGCCAGATTTGTCGGTGGACCGTTAGGCCAGATTTGACACAGGTGCGTTCAGCGGCCCGCACCTGGCTTTTCAGTGAGCGGAGGTGGGTGGTGTACCAGGGGGAGGAGCGGGAGTAGGAGACAGTACGGGAGGTGATGGGGGCAAGAGTATCGAGTGTGGAGGAGAGGGTATTGTGGAGGAGGGAGAGAGGAGAAGAGGGGTCGGTGAGGGTTGAAGGCCAGAGGGAGAGGAGTTCAGAGGACTCCAAGGCATCGGTTAGGGATTGTGGGGGTAACTTCTTCCAAGGGCGGTAGAAGATGGTGGTGGGTCTGGTGGAGGTGGGGAGGGGGGTGCAGGTGGTGAAGGAGATGAAGTAGTGGTCAGAGATGGCCTTGTCGGTAATAGTGACATCCGACACACTGAGGCCCCGGGTGATCACCCTCACAAACTCTGTTCCCGAGTCCTTGCCAGGCTCCACTGGTTTCCATTTACTGAATAGATCAATGTTAAGATCTTCTCACTTGTTTTCAAACCCCTTATCATTCTCGCACCTCCCCAACTATTCCATTTGCTTACATCCCACTCCACCTTCTGTTGCCTCAGCTCAGTTGGCTCTGGCCTCTTGTTTGTCCCACGTCCGTTGCATTCCACGATCAGTGGCTATTCCATCAACCGAGATATGGCTATGCCATCATTTCTCTCCATCAACCGCCCTCCATCGTGTCCCCTCCTTTCAAATCCTAACTAAAGTAAGCGCTTCCTTTTTGCTTAAGCTTGTGATCACTCCCAAAGCTCTGCGCCTCACTCTCGTCAGAGCTCGGAAACACTTTCTGCCTCTGCCAAGTGCTCCGGAACGTCGCCACGTGTGAAGGCCGCTTTGTAAATGCAAGTTATTGTAATTGTTTGTGAGTGTATCACTCATTCTATGTGAATGTGTGCGCAGCGTATCTGAATGTGTGTGTATGTTATTCTCTCTTTGATTGCACCTGAAACATTTAATGGTGTGTGTCAGAACCCCTCCGTCTCTTTGAGGGCACTGGCCTGCTCCATGTCTCCCGCCATGCCCACCCAATCGTTGGAGGTCTGACCTTCAGTCTTTCTGCTCCCACCGTCTGGCTGATTTTACAATGTGCTCTCTCAGTGTGAGCTCACATCGATCTCTGTTTGATTTGAATAGGAGGAAGCAGCTCACCAGAGAATATTCTTTGCCAAATATCCCAGAATTTAAAACACAAACCAAACACAATATGATTCTCTTTATAATGTGAACGTCTATCAATTCAGAATCAGTGATGAGGAGTTTACGCTGTCAATGTATGAAGGTGATCTGCCTGTGGGGATATACAAAGGACCTTCACAGTACACCATTTGGAGACAGCTGATATGCATCATCAGGCCCAGGTAAATGATTCCCATTCTCACACTGAAGCTGTGTCAATAGTCTTACAATCACCTCGATCCTAACAAAATTAACATTGCAATGTTGCTATTGTATTTGAAGGAGGCAACAGAAGGGTGAGGTGGAGATGACACAATGCAGAGTTACAGAAGGTGGGGTCAGGATTGCTGGAGGCCTGATTGCTGATGGTTGAGCAGGCAGGGCGATGGGATTTGGAAGTGACTGGAGGCCATGAGTAGAGAGCACGGGTAGGTTTTTAGAGAGGTGCAAAAGCCTGGAGGGCTTTCAAGTTGAGGGCGAGTATCTTGAATTAACAACAACAATAACAACCTGAATTGATGTAACTCTCGTCACATGGATGGATACCAAGAGAGCTTGACTGTGTCGGAGCATGACACCGAGCCTTGGGAGAGGGAGTTGACTCTAGATACCATCGATGATGAACGTCTTTATGTGCGACTTGAAGATGGGGAAGGAAAGGACAAGATGGAGGAATAGATAAAGTGTGTTCCAGAGTTTGTGGCGTAGCGGCTGAAATTGCTGCCACTGATGGTGGAACGGTGGGCAGGGGGACATGCAGGAGGCTGGAGCACACCAAGGGGAGGCAGCAGGGAGTGGGTTGTGGCGCTGATGAATGCTTTGGGAGTTGCCGGTCATGAAGGGCATGAACTCGATATTCTGAGGGATGGGGAGGCAGTGGAATCCGTATAGGATGGCTCTCATGATCGCCCCCTACGGATGCCCCGGCAAAGCTACACGATCAGTGCTGTTTATTCTGGATTGAGGAAAAATGACACAGTGACGTGAATCTGTCATCAGCTCACACTCCATGACTTCTCCCTGCACAGCTCACACACCCGTATTCCCTGCCCACCCTCCCTCATTCCTCACACGAGCTCAACCCCACCCTGAACCCTCCCTTACACCCTCACTCATCTCTCCCCAATCGCTTGCCCCCTCACTTCACTGTGTGTTGTTTCCGTTCTTCAGCTCCGGACTCTGTCTCTGAATCCTGACACAGCCCATCATGATCTAATACTGCCTTTGGACCCAGCCACTCACCATTCTCACCCACACCCATACCCAGTCCCTCCTCATCCTCACACACACTCAGCCCCTCCCCATCTTCATTGTGAGACTTGGATACCTACGGCAGCAGCTTCCTGACTCCCTAAAGAGTTTAAAGAAAAACATAAGTAGCTGGGAACTCTCAATAGGTCAGGCAGCATCTAGGGAGAAAGGAAAGTGAATCACCGTGGATCTGTCACCAGGTCACGCACCCCGGCCTCCTCTACCCCACCCAGACCCCTGCACCACTCCCACAGACCCCTCACCTCCTGTCCCGTCATTAACTCTCCATCATAGTATGATGGAATTTAGCATTAAGTTAGAGAGAGAAGTAGTTAAGTCCGAAGCAAAGGTTTTAAATTTAAGTAGAGCCAACTTTGCTGGTATGAGAGAGGATTTAGCCAAAATAAACTGGGAAATTAGACTTAAGGATTTGACAGTAAACTAGCAATGGCAGACGTTTAAGGAGATAGGGCAAAATTCCCAGCGAGCACGTATCCCTATGAGGAATAAGAATGTCACGGGAAAGGTGGCCCAACGGTGGCCAACAAGAGCAGTGAGGGACAGTATACAGTTGAAGGAAGAAGCCTATAAAACAGCTAAAATGAGTAGTAATCCTGAGGATTGGGAGAACTTTAGGGATCAACAAACGAGAACGAAAAAAACTGATTAAGAGGGAGAAATTAGAAATTATGAGGACAAACTAGTGAAGAACATAAAGACAGACTGCAAGAGTTTTTATAAATATATAAAGAGGAAGTGGCTGTCAAAAGTAAATGTGTGTCCGCTACAGGCAGAGGCGGGGGGAATTATAGTAGGGGGCAAAGACGTCCATCGTCATTAAACATGTACTTTGCTACTGTTTTCACCTTAGAAATCACTGAAAATCTATCAAGAATAGAGGGGAACAAAGAAGAAAATGTTAGCGAGCAACTTGAGGGAATTAATAGTAGGAAAGAAATGGTTTTAGGTAAATTATCAGCTCTTAAAACTGCTACATCTCCTGGACCTGATGGCCTACATCCTCGGGTTTTAAAAGAGGTGGCTACTGAGATAGTGGATGGCTTGTCTTTGATCTTCCAAAATTCTGTGGATTCTGGAATGGTTCCCATTGATTGGAAGATTGTAAATATTACACAACTATTTAAGGAAGGGTGGGAGAGAAAAGATAGGGAACTATAGACCACTTAGTCTGATATCAGTGGTAGGAAAAATTCTTGAGTGCTTAACTAATCTTTTAGAGTTTTTTGATGATGTATCTAAAAGGATAGACTGGGAGGAAACAGTAGATGTAGTATATTTGGATTTTACAAAGGCATTTGACAAAGTGCCACACAAAAGGTTAAGGCGCATGGGATTAATGGGAACATATTAGCATGGATTGAAGAGTGGCCAACGGGTAGAAAACAGAGTGTAGGGACAAATGGATCATTCTCGAATTGGCAGGAGATGACTAGTGGAGGGCCACAAGGATCAGTGTTTGGGCCTCAGCTATTTACAATTTACATCAATGATCCAGACGAGGACATTGAATGTAACGTATCAAAATTCGCAGATGACACTAAACGAAACGAAACGAAATGAAACTAAACTAAACTAAACTAAACTAAACTAAACTCGGTGGGAGGGTAAGATCTGATAAAGTAGACACTGAGGGTCTGTTTCCCCGGTGGGAGAATCTATAACCGGGGGTCACAGTCTGAAAATTAAGGGTCAGCCTTTTAGAACAGAGTTGAGGAAACATTTCTTCACTCAGAGGGCAGTGAATGTATGGAATTCACTCCTCCAGAAGGCTGTAGACGGTCAGTCCTTGAACATCTTCAAGTCTGAGACTAATATGTTTTTTAAAAAATAGAGGGATTAGGGGATATGGGGAGAGGGCAGGTAATTAGAGTTAGGTCAGAAGATCAGCCACGATCTCATGGAATGGCGGGCCAGGCTCGAGGGGCCGGATGGCCTACTCCTGCTCCTAATTCTTATGTTCTATGTGTTTGACTGTGAAGTGTAGTGACTCTGTTTGACTGTAAAGTGCAGTGTCTGTGTGCTTCAATGTAAAGGGTAGTCACTGTCTGTTTGACTGTCAAGTGAAGTGATTGTGTGTTTCGCTGTGAAGTGTTGTGAATGTGTGTTTGACTGAAAAGTTTAGTGACTTTGTGTTTAACTGTAAAGTGCAGTAACTATGTGTTTGACTGTAAAGTGTAGTGACTGTGTGTTTTAGTGTAAAGGATAGTGACTGTGTGTTTGACTGTCAAGTGAAGTGACGGCGTGTTTGGCTATGAAGTGTTGTGACTGTGGGTTTGACTGAAAAGTTGAGTGAATGTGTCGCGTGAGATTTAACCCCTGAGCTACGGGAACTGCGGCATGTGAGGCGATGGGTCTAACCCCTGAGCTACAGGGGCTGTGGGGTGCGAGGCGATGGGTCTAACCCCTGAGCTACAGGGGCTGTGGGGTGCGAGGCGATGGGCCTAACCCCTGAGCTACAGGGGCTGTGGGGTGCGAGGCGATGGGTCTAACCCCTGAGCTACAGGGGCTGTGGCTTGCACAGTTAATGCAAAATATTAATACAAAAAGCAGTTAATTGGTTAATATAAAGGCAGAATTGGGGATGTTTTGCACACCAGGAATCTGGGAATTTTACCACCCACTGCATGTGTTTTTCACGGATTTGGGGTTAAAATCAAAGGGAAAAGTTTATGCAAAAACCTATTGATATATTTGATATTAATGCAGAATTAGGAAAGTTTTGCACTAATGTACATAAAATCCTGGGTTTCTGGGACGTTTATAACCCGCTTCATGTCTTTATAAATTGGTGTTTAATAACTTTGCAAACCCGTTTCCCGTGTGCTACCCAGAGAGTGGGTTATTATTATAATACAAAGCTCCTGCAAAAACACATGGAGATATTTAATATTAATGCAGAATTGGGTATATTTTGCACTGGTGCACTTTGAATCCTAGCAATCTTTGGATTCCATAACCGGCTGCAGATGTTTTTCATGGGTTTGGTATTAAATTCAAAAGGAAAAGTTAATGCAAAAGTACATGCATATATTTGATATTCGTGAAGAGTTTTTACTGATGCATTATGAACCTTGAAGATGTGGGGACTTAGAGACACAGACAGACAGAGACAAAGACATTGAGAGACACACAGTCACACAGACAGAATGACACAGAGAGAGACATAGAGACAGACACACAGAAGGCATAGGCACAGACAGACAGAGAGCTACCGAGAGAGTCACAGAGACAGACAGACATACATTGCGAGAGACACAGAGACAGAGAGAGAGATACAGAGAGAGAGACAGAGATAGGCAGAGACACAGAGAGAGAGACACAGGGACCGACCGACCGACCGACCGACCGACCGACAGACAGACAGACAGACAGACAAAGAAATACAGAGAGAGACACGGAGACAGGCAGACACAGATAGAGATACATAGATACAGACAGACAGGCATGCAGACATAGACACAGACAGAGAGATACAAAGTGAGACACAGAGGCAGACACATAGAGAGACACAGCGATCCAGACACAGAGATACAGAGACAGCACAGAGACAGACAGACACACGCCAAGCTCTGTGCAAAGTGAGTGACTTTAAACATTTTTATTGGTTAAAGTCGATGTTTCAATGGGTTTACAGTAAAATCTGTGTCTTTATTTGTTGGGTTTGAAGCTGATTTTGTGCTGCAGAGATTTGTTCAGTTTCTCTTTGGGTTTAAGAGATTTCACAGATATTTGCTGTGTCTGTGTGTCTGTGTGAATGTGTGTCTGTGAAAGTGTCTGTGCGTGTGCGTCTTTGTGTTTGTGTGTGTGTGTTTCTGTGTGTGTCTGTGTGCATATGTAATTCTATGGTGTCTGTTTGTTAATGTGTTTGTGTGTTTCTGTGTGTGTGTGAGCCTGTGTCTGTGTGTACATGTGTGTGTATGTGAGTGTGTGTGCGATTTTGTGTCTGTGTGTGTGTGTGTGTGCCTGTGTGTGTGTGTGTGTGTGTGTGCGTATATCTGTATGTATGCATGTGTCTGCGTGTTTGTGTGTATATGCGTGTGCGCGTCTGTGTGTATGTATGTGTGTGTCTGTGTGTGTGTTGCTGTGTCCCTGTGTGTGTGACTGTGTGTGTGTCTGTGCGTGTTTCTGTGTGTGTGTTTCTGTGTATGTCTGTGTGTGTGTCTGTGTGTATCTGTGTGTGTGTTTCTCTGTGTGTGGGCATGTGTTTCTGTGCATCTATGTTTCTGTGTGTGTGTGTGTGCATATGTGTGTCTGTGTATCTGTGTCTGTGTGTATGTTTGTGTCTGTGTGTATGTTTGTGTCTGAATGTGTTTGTGTAATTGAGTGTGTGTGTTTGTGTCTGTGAGTGTGTGTGGTTGTGTGTGTCTGCATATGAGTGTCTGCATGTGTATGCCCGTGTGTCTTGTGTGTATGTGTGTGGCTGTGTGCGTGTATATGTATGTTTGCTTCTGCGTGTGTCTTTGTGTGTGTTTCTGTCTGTCGTGTGTTGTTTGTCTCTGTGTGTCTGTGAGTGTGTCTCTGTGTGTGTATGCATGTTTCTGTGTGTCTGTGTGTATATGTGTTTCTGTATCTATGTGTATATGTTTGTGTGTCTTTGTGTTTATGTGAGTGTTACTCTCTATATACATGTGTGTCTTTGTGTGTATATGTGTGAGTGTGTCTGTGTGTGTGTCTGTTTTGTCTGTATGTGTGTCTGCATGTGTATATCTGCGTGTGTCTGTGTGTGCTTGTATATGTCTGTGTATATGTACGTGGCTGTGTCTGTGTGTGTGTTTGTGAGTGTGTCTCTGTATGTGACTGTGTCTGTCCGTGTGTATGTTTCTGCATACCTGTGTGTTTGTGGCTGTGTGTGCATCATTGCGTGTGTATCTAAGTGTTTCTGTGTGTGTGTCTGTGTGTTTCTGTGTCTGTGTCTATACGACTTTGTGTCTGTCTGAATGTGTGTGTCAGAGTGTGAGACAGACAGAGTGAGTGTGAGAGTGTGAGAAAGACAGAGAAATTGTGAGTGTGAGAGACAGTGAGAGAATGTGAGAGAGGGACAGAGAGTGTGAGAGAGACCAAGTGTGAGAGATAGGGTCAGAGAGAATGTGAGAGAGTATGATAGAGAAATAGAACGAGTGTGAGTGAGAGACATAGAGAAAGTACGAGGGAGACAGAGAGTGTGTAAGAGTGTGAGAGAGAGATAGAGTGAACATGTAAGAGAGAGAGAATGAGAGAGAGAGAGAGAATGAGAGAGAGAGGGAGGGACAGATGGAGGGAGACCGTGAGAGAGACAACAAAGTTGAATATATTATAAAGTGTAGTCACTGCCTGTTTTGTGGATGAGAGGGAGAGAGAGAGACTGTGAAGAGAGAGAGAGAGAGACTGATAAAGAGAAAGAATGACAGGGAGAGAGAGAGAAAGGATAATAAGGGAAGAGAGAGGCAGATGGCAGGTGTATGTCAGGATTTATGTGATAATAACAGTCCCCAGGGCAGGGATGGGAGAGGAATCAGGATTATCATCTTTAATAATCAGTCACTACAGTGTACAGAATATATTCCATATTACACAGACTGTGTGGACAGTCACTGACTCAGTCAGTGTCATATTTCTACTCTCAGCTCAGCTCTGATTCTCCGCAATGACAACAGCTGATTCCGTCCGTCTGAACTGAACCTATTCCCCAGCAGCCTGAAACACATTAAACAGGAAATAAACCCACGGGATAATGTAAACTGTTCATGTCGCAGTTTAACAAATACATAAATCCCTTCAAACTGTTCCCATTCTGATTCACAGCCTTTCTCTGTGTGTTTATCACATTAACCACTGACACAATCACTTACCAGACCTCCTCCAGACTGGTGCAGGTCTGTATGAGGCGGCGGAGAGCGCGGACAGAGCCGTCTGTGAAGGAGTTAGAGCTCAGGTCCAGGAGCGTCAGTGAGCGGTTTGTACTGAGAGCGGAGACCAGAGCATCAGTGCAGCCATCGGTCAGTCTGTTCCTGTTCAGCCTTGAGATCAGAGACACAGAGAAATCACAGGGATCAGAGTAAACACAGTGTGTATAACCCACTATCATTCACTACAGGGCGTCACCCACGGAAGGAAGAGGCGTTAGAGCCCACAAGCGGATACAAAGATGTAAAACGAGCCTCAGACAGTCCCTGCTCCCAGCGAGGGGGCCTCAGAGGGTTTTCCTGATACCCAGATATAATATATAATATAATAATAATCCTGGCATTTGATACAGCGCCTCATCATGTCTTGGAAACGCCTCAAATCTCTTCACAGGATGTACTGTAAAGTGTATTGATTGTATATTTTTGGTGTGAAATATTGTTTTGAAGTTATTATTATCCGAGACAAGTGATTTGCAAATCGTCTAACAAACGGATTGTTATTGACACTCGAGTGGAGTAAGCAAAAATCTGTAAGGTTTTTCCCTGCCAGGAATCACCCCCAGGCCCTCTCGCTAGCGAGGCGAGGGCTCTAACCACTGAGCTACAGGGCTCAGCTGCAATGTGTGAGCAGACACAGGCTAACTCAGGGCTAAAGCTGTGCAGACTTTATTCTGGGTGAGGTTTTTCCAGACATTTCGACTGTAAAGATACCAACAAAACGGTACCTCAACACCTGATTTTTCCTCAAAAATATTTGCGTCCGGGAGCAAATGTCAGTGGAGAATATGGATGGAAACATAGACGTGAGTGAGTTCAATATCTCAGGATTAGGGAGGAAGCGCTGCCATCATGTTGGAGCCGGACAGATTGCAGGAGTGTGCATACACACACACACAGAAACCGACACACATGTACAAACACATACAAAAAAAACATACAAAGATATAAAATAAACACACATACACATACACACACATACACATACACATGCGTACACACACAAAAAATACCCTTAACACACGCACAAACATAAAAGCAGACACACGCAGACTCACTGGCGCATAGAAAAATATATACAATCACAGCGCAAAAAAACGCACAAAATACACAAAGGCCTGCATACAAAAACAAGCTCCACACAGTCACACGTGCACACACACACACACACACACACACGTGTACACAGAAACGCACACATGCAGCAACACAATACAAACACAAAACAAACACACTATTCAGTGCTGCTCTGAGCTCCCAGTGAGGCTTGGATTCTGGATTAGTACACAATTTATCTGAAAAGTCTCCCAGTGGATCAAAAGCTTCCCACTGCCGTGGAGAGAATGTGCCTCCATTCCACACACACAAATCTCCAGTCGGATGTGGAACTGTCAGGAGGTTTGTTTGGAGAGTTTGAAGTCCGATGACAGGTTTGTGTGTGTGTCAGACACACGGCTGACAATAGTAGAGAACTACAAACCCACAGTGTGTGGAGGGATTGACGGGACCAGGGCAGGAGCTTCGGGATTAGACACAATGGGAGCGGGTTTGGGCTTGGAGCCAGTTTAGGGGTCGGAGCTGTGACTGTCCACATGTCATTAGAGTTGGGGTTTCCAGCACATGGTTTCTTATTAACACACGTTGAGAGTTTGATGTAAACGATGGCTTGTGGCCTCACACTGTCACACGATTCCTGTCACAATATTCAGCCGCACTGATCAGACAGTCACAATAAACACATTGAGATATTGGAGTCATTCAGACTTTGGAGACACAGTGCGTTACTTACTCCAGACTCTGTATTTTACACTCCGGGTTCCTCAGAGCCTCACACAGTCGCTTCACTCCACAATCATCCAGATAATTCTTGTTCAGGTGCAGCCCCGTCAGTGAATGGTTTGTGCTGAGAGCGGAGAACAGATCGTCGGTATAATCTGCTGTCAGATTGTTATCCTCCAGCCTGGAGATCAGAGACACAGAGACATTACAGGGATCAGAGTAAACACAGTGTGTATAACCCACTGTAACACACAGTTTGTTTGATACCGGACAGTTTACTGGAGTGCCCCAAAACACACACAAACACACACACACACACAAACCCACATACAGACACAGATAGAACACACAAAAACTCACAGACACACACACACACACACAAAAACACACATATGTACAAGCAAACTCATGACCCACAGACAAATACACACAAAGACACACATACACAAACAAACACCCACACACGGACACACAAACACACACAGACACACGCACGCACACCAATGCACAAACACACCAAGAACAAATACACACACAAACACACAAGCACACACGCACAAAAACACATGCACGCATACACAAACATATACACAGAAACAGATACACACAGATGCACACAAATACGCACCATTACAAAAACACACACACCCAAATACACATAAATGCACAAACAGACACACAGTCTCACATAGAAACACAGATGCACAAACACACACACACAAACACACATACAGACACAGATAGAACACACAAAAACTCACAGACACACACACCACACAAATACACACACATATGTACAATCAAACTCATGACCCACAGACAAATACACACAAAGACACACACATATACAAACAACAACAACAACAACAACAAGATTCCATTTATAGAGCGCCTTTCACGTCAGGAGGACGTCCCAAGGCGCTGCACAGTTGGGTCATGACCCGAGCATTGGGGGGAAATGGTCAGGGTGAGGGGAGGGAGGGAGAGAGGAGGGGGGAAATGGTCAGGGTGAGGGGAGGGAAGGGAGGGAGCGAGGAGGAGGAAGAGAGTCGAGAGGGGAGCTGAAGGCTCGGTCAAAGAGAAAGGTTTTGAGACCGGCCTTGAAGGAGGAAAGGGAGGAAGCAAGGCGAAGGCACTGGGGGATGGAGTTCCAGAGCCTCGGGGCTGAGAGGCTGAAGGCCCGACCACCGATAGTAGGGCGGTTGGGGCGGGGGACGTGGAGCAGACCGGAGCCAGAGGAACGGAGGGTACGGGCAGGTAGGTAGGGGGATAGTAGGTTGGAGAGGTAGGAGGGAGCAAGGCCGTGAATGGCCTTGTAGGTGAGGATGAGGATCTTGAAATCAATCCTCTGGGGGATGGGGAGCCAGTGGAGGCGAGCGAGGGTAGGAGTGATGTGGTCCCGAAGCCTGGTGCGGGACAGTACACGAGCTGCAGAGTTCTGAATGACCTGCAGCTTGTGGAGGGAGGTGGCGGGAAGGCCGGCGAGGAGAGAGTTCCCATAGTCCAGCCTTGAGGTGACAAAGGCGTGAACCAGGGTTTCAGCAGCGTGAGGGGTGAGGTAGTGCCGTAATCTGGCGATATTCCGGAGGTGATGGAAGGCGGTGCCAGTTGTGGTGCGGATGTGAGGGAGAAAGGACAGCTCAGGGTCGAACAAAACGCCGAGGTTCCTGACTGGCTTTGAGAGGTGGAGAGTGCAGCCTTGGATGCTGATGGTGTCAGCGCCTGAGGTGCGGAGGCGCTGACGTGAGCCAATCAGGAGGGCCTCGGTTTTTCGCACGTTGAGCTGAAGAAAGTTGTCTCTCGTCCAGGACTCGATGTCGGACAGGCAGGCTGTCAGGACATCGGTGGTCGTGGAGTTGAGAGTAGAGGAGGAAAGGTAGAGTTGGGTGTCATCCGCATACATGTGGAAGTTAACCCCATGTTTGCGGATGATGTCACCGAGGGGGAGCATATAGAGGGTGAAGAGGAGGGGACCGAGGACAGAGCCCTGAGGGACACCACATGAGACAGTACGGGGGGTGGAGGAGAAGCCATTCGTTGAGACGAAGTGAAGACGGTGGGAAAGGTAAGAGCTAAACCATTCAAGGACAGTGCCTTGAAGGTTGAGGTGGGAGGACAAGCGGTGGAGTAGGATAGCGTGGTCGACCGTATCGAATGCTGCCGATAGGTCGAGGAGGACGAGGAGACAGAGGGAGCCCTGGTCACAGATGGTCAGGATATCATTGGTGACCTTGACCAGGGCAGTTTCTGTGCTATGAGCAGCACGGAAACCTGACTGAAGGGGTTCAAAAAGAGAATGGGTGGAGAGGAAAGAGCGCAGTTGGGAGGCGACAACTCTTTCCAAGACCTTGGAGAGAAAGGGGAGGTTGGAGATGGGCCGGTAGCTTGATAGCTGCGACGCATCAAGGGAGGGTTTTTTCAGGGTGGGCGTGATGATGGCAGTTTTTAATGGAATGGGGACAGAGCCAGAGGAGAGGGACAGGTTTATGATGTCAGTGATGTGTGGGGCAAGAAAATGGAGCTGGGAGATAAGGAGTGGAGTGGGGATGGGGTCAAGGGAGCAGGTGGTTGGTTTTAGGGATAGGATGAGTTCAGTGACAGAGGGTGGGGAAACGGGTACGAAGGTGTGTAGGGGAGGATGGGTAGGAGTCGGAGTGTGGGAGGGAAGGGGTGGGTGGTGGGTGGAAGTTGGAGGGGAAGTGACCGCGGAGCGGATTCCCTTGATCTTGGATTCAAGGAAATCCAGCATCTCCTCGCAGTGAAGGTTGGAGGAGATGACCTGCGCGGGGTGGCGGGGGGGACGGAGGAGTCGGGATGTGGTGGAAAACAGTAGCCTGGGGTTGTTCTTCGCCTCCAGGATTATCCTGGAGTAGAAGGACGACTTGGCCGAGGCTAGAGTGGAGCGGTAAATTTTGAGGAGGTCCAGCCAGATTTGTCGGTGGACCGTTAAGCCGGATTTGACAAAGGTGCGCTCAGCAGCCCGCACCTGGCATTTCAGTGAGCGGAGGTGGGTGGTGTACCAGGGGGAGGAGCGGGAGTAGGAGACAGTGCGGGAAGTGATGGGGGCAAGAGTATCGAGTGTGGAGGAGAGGATATTGTGGAGGAGGGAGAGAGGAGAAGAGGGGTCGGTGAGGGTTGAAGGCCAGAGGGAGAGGAGTTCAGAGGACTCCAAGGCATCGGTTAGGGATTGTGGGGGTAACTTCTTCCAAGGGCGGTAGAAGATGGTGGTGGGTCTGGTGGAGGTGGGGAGGGGGGTGGAGGTGGTGAAGGAGATGAAGTAGTGGTCGGAGATGGCCTTGTCGGTAATAGTGACATCCGAGACACTGAGGCCCCGGGTGATCACCAAATCGAGTGGGTGGCCGTGACTGTGAGTGGGGGAGTTTATGTGTAGGGAAAGGTTGAGTGAGGAGAGCAGGGAAGAGAAGTCTGTGGAGATGGAGCAGGAGGGGGTGAAGTGTAGGTTAAAGTCGCCCAGGATGATGAGGCGATCAGAGGAGAGGCAA
This sequence comes from Callorhinchus milii, assembly GCF_018977255.1. NCBI lineage: Eukaryota > Metazoa > Chordata > Chondrichthyes > Chimaeriformes > Callorhinchidae > Callorhinchus > Callorhinchus milii. The sequence goes on along the minus strand of NW_024704788.1, from coordinate 32,673 downwards.
AGAGATGTGAGGAGTGTTGAAATGTCAGAGATGAAGGTGGGAGAGGTTTTAGGGGGCCGGTAGAGGAGGAGGATTTTAAGGGAGAGGAATGAGGGGTGGGAGAGGGTGAGGTGCTCGAAGGAGGGGAAAGAGCCAGAGGAGTAGGGGGATAGGGCAAGTGGTGTCCTTGAGATAAGGGCAACACCACCGCCACGGCGGTTGGGGCGGGGGATGTGGTGGGAGGTGTAGCCGGGTGGCGTGGCCTCCGTGAGGGGGAAGGTGTCGCCTGGGGTGAGCCACGTTTCTGTCAAGGCCATGATATCAACGTTCTCATCAAGGATGAGATCGTTGATGACCAGGGCCTTGTTGCAGAGGGAGCGGACATTTTGCAGTCCGATGTGGAGGGAGCGGTTGACAGAAGGGTGTGTGGGAGGGGAGGGGGGTCCAGGTTGTGAGGCAGGGGTGGGGGAGATGGGGATGAGGGAGGAGAGGTTGACTCCCCGGGTCTGTGTCCGGGGTGGCTGGCGAGAGTGGTGGGGAATGGGGCAGTCGGTGTGGCTGCTGCTGGACAGCCAACGCCGAGTGCCGCGGTGAGCCCGGCGGAGGATTCCCAGACTGGAACAGAGGGAGGTTGTGGGAGGGTCAAGTGGGGATAGAAGACGAGAGGGACGGAGAGAGAGGAGGAGAGAGCGGGAGAGATGGAGAGGGGGGAGGGTTTGGGGGGAGAGAGGAGGGGGGAGGGAGGGAGGGGGTGAGGGGGCTCGGGTCAAAGCGGCAGCCATAGTGCGCACGCGGGGACCGGGAGCGAGCGGTCAGGTGGATGGCATTATCCCGCAGATTGGGGCATCGAACCCAACAGGACCATAGTGGGCTCTGATGTGAGCCCTTGGAGGGGGGGGGGGGGGGGGCGCAGAGGTTTTTTTTTTTTTTTTTTTTTTTTTTTTTGTGCGCGCGCACTCACCTGAAAACTAATCTATGACGTCGCAGTTCCCCCGCTCCGCCCCCACACCTCCCTCCCCTGCCCCTAGCTGCACTCGCTCCGGCGTCGAGTTTAAGTACCTGGGTCAGTAGGCCCAGGCTCCTCCCCGCGCTGTCCTGCTGCCGCTCCCCGACTGGCTGCACTCGCTCCGGCGTCGAGTTTAAGTATCTGGGTCAGTAGGCCCAGGCTCCTCCCCGCGCTGTCCTGCTGCCGCTCCCCGACTGCACGAACAAACACCCACACACGGACACACAAACACACACAGACACACGCACGCACACCAATGCACAAACACACAAAGAACAAATACACACACAAACACACAAGCACAAAAACACATGCACGCATACACAAACATATACACAGAAACAGATACACAAACATGCACACAAATACGCACCATTACAAAAACACACACACCCAAATACACATAAATGCACAAACAGACACACAGTCTCACATACAAACACAGATGCACAAACACACACACAAACAAAGAAACACACAAGAAAACACGCAAGCAAACACAGAAACAAATACAGAAACACAGCCTCGCAAACCCACTTACTCACTTGCTCACGCATAAACACATGGCATACAGAAGTACACACAAACACAGATATGCAAATAAACGCACAAGCCCACACACAAATACACACAGAAACGCAAATGCACACAAACACACAAGTACTTACGAACACACAAAAAAATCACACACATGCACAAACAAGCTGATACACATCCACACAAACACACAAGTATGTATGCAAACGCACATACGCACCAAAGCATATGCACACAGAAATGCGCACACAAACGCGCACACAAATACACAAACAAACACACAAGGATACACAGACACAAAACATACAAACACACAAACACAAAAACACGCACGTGCATACACAAACATATACACACAAACAAGTATGCCCACAAAAACACACACACATACACACAACAAACACAAATAAACACACACACATAGAAATACACAAACAAACAACATCCACAGACACAAACAAACACACACACACGTATACATAAACACACAAAATCAAACACACACAAACAAACACACAGGCATACACACACACTTAACACACAAGTAACCCCCCCCCCCCCACATGCACACAGAAACACACGCAAGCACACACAATCACACACACATGCACAATCATACACACAAACAAACACACAAATACACAAAATCACATACACAAGCATGCGTGCAAACAAACACATAGAAACGTACACAGACAGAAATAAGCACAAAAACACACAGAAACATACACACAAAAACCACTCACAACCACACACAATCAAAGTCACACGTGAGCACATGCACGCACACACAGAAACACACACAAGCACACACACAGAAACACACACAAGCACACACACAAACACATACATATACATATATACACAAACATACGCACAAACACCGACACACACAAATACACAGAAACACACAAAATACAGAAAAACTAATTTGCAAACACACACACACATAAACAGACAGACACACACTCAAACGCACACAAACACAAACATATAAACACAAAATCACACACACAAACACACACCCGTAAATACACATAAACACAAATAAATGCACAGAAAAACACACAATCACCCATCCACACGCAAATGCACACAAAGAAAAACACACAGAAAGACACAAACACTCACAGAAAAATAACACACACACAAGAATGCAAACACTCACACCAGCACACACACAAAAGGCACAAAATCACACACACAGACACACACACATTAACACATGTTGAGAGTTTGATGTAAACGATGGTTTGTGGCCTCACACTGACACACCGATTCCTGTCACAATATTCAGCCGCACTGATCGGACAGTCACAATAAACACATTGAGATATTGGAGCCATTCAGACTCTGGAGACACAGTGCGTTACTTACCTCAGAATCTGTATTTTACACTCCGGGTTCCTCAGAGCCTCACACACTCTCTTCACTCCACAATCTCTCAGGTTATTGAACTCCAGGCTGGACAGAGAGACACAAACACAGGGAATATAGAGTAACAACACAATGCCCATTGACATGTATGTAGAGGAGCTTTTCACTTGGGGAGCAAGTCCCAAGGCGCTGAGGGTCAGACACACCGCACAAGTGACGCGGTCATCAAACCGCTGACATTTTGTCGATTCATGTGTTGAACAGGTGACCGGTGGGGTTTCCGTGTGGCCCCGGTGGGGAATTATTACTGCTCCGCAACCATTTCCATCATTCAAACTTCACCTTCCCCATTCCCTTCCTACCGACCTCCCGCCCTCCTTCGCTCTGCTCCCTCCCTCCACCCTTCATTCCTCTCCCTCCCTCCTTCCTCTCCCTCCCCCACCCTCTCTCCTTCCTGCCTCTCACTCCCCCTTGCACCCTCCCCTTCATTCCTCCTTCCCTCCCTGCTTCCCCTCCCGCCATCCATACTCTCCCTTCTTCCTCGGGTATCCCTCACCACCACGCGTCACCCGCCCTACCCTCCCTCCTTCCTCTCCCCACCTCGCTCCTTCCCTTGCTCCTTCACCTCCCTGCCTCCTTAAGCTCCCTCATTCCACTCCCTCCCTCCTTCCTCTCTCACTTTCCTCTCCTTCCATCCTCTCCTTCCTTCCTCTAACACATTCCACCTTCTCCTTCACCTCCCTCCATCAATCGCTCCTTCCTCTCCCTTTTTCTACTTCCACCCCACCTCCAACACCCTCGTTCCCATCCCTCTCATGCCCCCTCCTTCAGCTCCCTCCTTTCTCTCCTCCCTCCCTGCTACCTCTTTCACTTTCCTCGCCCTCGCTCATCACCTTCCCTCTCTACTGTCTCCCTCCTTCCCATCACTCCCTCATTCCTCCACCTCCTTCCTCCCTCCTTCCTCTCTCTCCTTCCTTCCTACTTCCTCTCCCTCTTTCCTTCCTCTGCATGCCTCCTCTTCCTCCCTTCTTCATCTCCCTTTCTCTTTCCTCTCACTCCCTCATTCATCTCCGATCCTCTTTTCTCTCCTACTTCCTCTCCCTCCCACCTTCCCTCTTCCCCTCCCTCCCATCTCTCGCTTCTTATTCTGGCTCCTTCCTCTCCCTCACTCACTCACCCTTCCCTCCCTCTTCCTCTCCCAACCCCTCCCTCCTTCCGTCCCTACTTCTCCTCCCTCGCTCCTTATTCTCCCTCCTTCCCTCCACCCTCTTTACCCTCCCGCCTTCCACTCCCTCTTTCCCATCCCTCCATCCTTCCCCTCCCTCCCTCCTTACGCTCCCTCCTTCCTCTCCCTCATTCTTCTCCCTCCCTCGCTACCCCTCTCCCTCCTCCCCATCTCTCCCTCCTTCCTTCCTACTCCTTCCCTACCTCCTTCCTTCCCTCCATCCCACCACCCTCCTGCCTCCATTCCATCTCATTCTTTACTTCCCTTCTTTCCCACCTTTCCGTCCTTCACGCCATTCCCTCCATCCTCCCCCCCTCTCCCTTCCCTCCCACCTTGCTTTCCCTCCTACCTCTTCCTCCCTACCCGCTTCCCTGAATCCTTCATCTCCCTCCATCGTTACTCTCCCTCCTTCCTCTACCTCCATCTCCTTCACCTCACTCATTCGTCTCACTCCCCCACTTGCTCCCTTCTCTCTCTCCGTCCCTTTCCTCCCTCCTTCCTCTCCTTCTGTCTTCTCCCTCTCTCCATGCTTTCCATCCCCCTCCCTTTCTGTCTCCCATTCCTCCCTTCCTCCTTTCCATTCCCCCATAATTCCTCCCCCTCCTTCCTCCCACTCCCTCCTTCCTCTCACTCCATCCTTCTTTGCCCTCTCTCCATTCTCACACTCCTACCTTTCTCTCCCTCTTTCCTCTCCCCCCCTCCTCCCTCCCCTCTTCCTTGCCTTCCTCCCCTCGCTCCACCTCTCTCTCTCCTTCCCCCATCCCTCATTCCCCGACCTTCGTCCCTCCCTCCTTTCCTCCCTCACCCCTTACCCTACTTCCCTTCATCCTTCCACCTCATACTCTCCTACCTTCCTGCACCTCTCTCGCCCTCTGGCTGCTCCAACTCTCCATACACTCCCTCCTTCCCATTCTCTACTCCCTCTATCCTTTCCCTCCTTCCCCTCCTCATTCTTTGCACCCTTCCCTCATTCCTTTCACTCCCTACATCCAACCCTAGTCTTCCCTTGCTCTCCGCTTCCTTCTTCACATCCCTGATCCATACCTGCTTTCTTCCCACCTTCGCTCCTTCTGACACTCCTTCTGTCCCCCGCCCTCCTTCCCTTCCCGCAACCCAATCCCTCCTTCCAATCCCAACACCCCCTCTCTCTCCTTCCCATCACTCCAAGCCCTTCTTCCTTAGGACCTTTCCCCTCTCTCCCTCCCTCCTGCTCCTCCCTCCTTCCTCTCCCTCCGTCCTTCCCCCCTCCTTGCAGGTCCCCTGATTGGCTCCTGGCCCCTCCAGGACTCTCTCCTACTTTGCTTCCACCAGCTCAGGCCCCACAGCACTCACTCCCCACACCGACAGCCAAGTCTCCCCCGGCCCATGTGACTTGGCCACAGGCTTTAACATCGTGTCTCATTTACCGACAGAAGGAGTTTGGGAATTCTCCCCCAATGAGACCGTCTGTATGTCAGTTTATTCCCCCAGCGCTCACACTCCTCACTCTCTGGCTGATAACCTACAGGTTTCTGATTGTAACCATCAATAAGGACAAACCTGAGCTGTCGGCACTTGTGCAGTGCGGGCACCAGACGCTGGAGCTCCTCAGCTCCGATGTTACAGCGGTTGAGATTGAGGTATTCTATGGTGTCACAGAGCTGTAACACATGAGACAGCACAGCACAGTCCAGAGGGTTCAATCTCATCCCACTAAAGTTCAATTTCTCCACAGCTCCGAGTGTGATCTGGGCCAGTCTCTTGTTCTGAGACTCAAACAGATAGTACATCATGTTCAGCAGCTTCCTGTTCCCATCTTTACTCCCTGACTGTTTAATGGCCGCCTCAACATTGACCTTCAGCCAGGAGATGGCTTCACAGACTGACGCGTTAGGTAACGGCCCCAGGATCTCCTCCAGCTGCCGGGCTGTGTGTGGCCAGGAGAGACCCACAACAAACCGCAGGAAGATCTCAAAGCGCCCGTCGTTCTCCTTGTGAACGTGGTCCAGCAGCTCCACCAGGTTCCTGCGGACGGGAGTCAGGTACTGAGCGAGAGCAGCCACAAACTCCTGGACGGTGAGGTGAGGGAATGTGTACACAACTCGTCTCCCACCATCATCCTTCTCCAGAATCTCCATCATAAACCCAGAGATGAAGGTTGAGGGTTCAAGCTGATGGCGTTTGAAATGGTCATCATCGAACACAATGGTCCTGTTACAGACCCCCTCATAGGCCATCTCCCCGGCTCTCAGCATCACCTCCCGAGGGCTCTCGCTCTCTCGGGGATGGTTCTTCAGGATGTTGTAAATGTAGTTGGAGTACAGCTGTGTGATGGTTTTGGGGGGAGGCTGTCTGTGTTCTGGATGCTTGAAGATTGTCTCCAATGTACAGCAGAGGATCCAGCAGTAGGAAGGGTTGAAGCACATGGTGTACAGGATTTCGTTCTCCTTCACATATCTCAGCACTTCAGCTGCAATTTTCTCATCTCCAAAATAGCGTCTGATATAATCTTCCCTTCCCTCAGCAAAGAACCCCAGGATTTCAGCCCAGAGGTTGGTGTGAATGTGATCTAAAGACTCCAGAGCAGTTGGGCGGCTTGTGATCAGCACTGAACAGCCTTTCAGTACTTCCTGCTGCACCAGAGAGCGCACAATGTCAGCCACGGGACACAGGCTTTCAAGGGATAGGTTTCTGTCACTGTCTGTGAACTCAATCTTGCCTTTGAACTCGTCCAAACCATCAAACACAAACAGCAAATGTTCCGGCTTCTCCCAGATCTTGTCCAGAACATCCTGAAGATAAGGATATGATTCCAGGACCATGGTTTTCAGACTGGTTTCCCCTTTTACCACGTTCAGGTCACGGAATTTGAAATGAAAGACACAGTGGATCTGGGGATAGACCTTCCCTGTGGCCCAGCGATACAGAATGTTCTGCACCATGGTGGTTTTCCCAATCCCTGCGATTCCACTCAGGATGGTTGTCCCGAAAGTAGATCCGAACAGCTCATCCGATCCTATTCTCCCCTGCTCCTTCCTGACATTCCTCTCTTGCCACTCCTCATGTTCTCTGCCTCTCGCCACCAGTTCATGCTCCACCAGCCTCCGATCACGGTGAGAGGAAGTGACTATTAATTCTGTGTAGCGGTCAGACAGCAGAAATGTCTTGGTCTTCTCCCGTCCTCGCAGGGTGTTTACTGAGAGTTTCTCATTCTGGGCGCGGATGGTTTTTTTGTGCTGTTTCTGAACGTCTTAAAATTGAACATCAGATCCCATCAATATTACTGCACATTTATACAATAACCCATTGAAACAAGTGCATACATTTCTATTGATATATGCATTCAAACTCATACATACACACAAACATACATGCACGCATACATAACACACACAAAATCATAGTAATCCTTGCCTTTGATAAGCTCCTTACCTCTTCTTCCAGACGTCACAAAGCACTTCACAGGATATACTACAAAATATAGTGACTGTATGTTTTATGGGCAACAGGCGGCAGCGAATTGTGCAAAGCAGTGCCCACAAATAGCCGTTGATTGAGTGATCAAATTATTGTTTGATTTTGAAGTGATTATTGTCCCCGGACAGCAATCCGCCAATCAACTGACAAGTGATTTCACTTACTGGGTGAAGAGGCGTGTGGAGTAAGGAAACTTGCCTAAAGTTTCACCCTGACCATGAATTGAACCCCAGGTTCTCTCTTTTGCACATAAAAATGTAAAATACTGAAACATATTATTCACTCCGACAGTCCTTCACAGTGTTCATATTATACACAAGCCGCCCCCATCCATGTACCCCAAAAACAGTCACCTCTGAACCCCTCTACTTCCTTCTTTGTTTTTACACATTCAATATTTATTTTGTTAATTTTTGAAATATTTCCCACAATTAATAAATTAAATACAGTTGCCTTCATTTGACAGTTTACAGTGTATCCCGATGGCCTGAATTTTTCCCATTTCTCCCCCGGATCAACTTATTCCAGGTCCCCAGTTGGTGGATTTCCAGATCCATGGCCTGACTTTCGAACACCTTCATGTTCTTTGCTCTCCTGAACTCTGCCACATTCACCAGCTCTATTCTGGTGCTCAGATCCACCGCCCTCCAAGTTCCCAACCACTGCTCTTTGCTTAATTTCTAAATTATTTTGTAAAACACTTGGTGAGTTTCAAGCTTGGAGAAAGTATTTTATTAAAAATAAAATGATTTCATATTTTGTATCAGTTTGATGTCATTGATCTGAAGGTCTTTATACACTTACCTCTAAGTTCTTCAGGCACCTCCTCTTCACACCAGCACTGAAATACCTCAATGGGAAGCCTCGTACCTGAAGATGTTTAATATCAGTTAGTTATGAAATGAGCCTGACAGACGATCAAGTCTTTATTTTGGGGTGTTTATTAATGTCATTATGGAATGCTTCCCACTTCCATGTGGAGGGGGAAGTCACCTAATTCTATCCCTTTAGCCTTTACCCTTTAGTCTTTACAGTTTGGCCATTACTGCACCGTGTTTTGACCAATTCCTATCAGATATCAAGTTCAGATTCAGCTGTAACTTTCTCCAGCTGAATGTCAACAAGACACAGTTCTCCTGCCTTAGCTCCCATCAGCTCCTCCTGAATTTACCTGCTGGAAGCAAGCTCCACATTATGGAGGCAGTGACGACCCTCTGGGTCTTGTTTGATCTGCTTACTCCCCAACCCGCTGACTCCACTCGACTGGCTCCGGCCTACTCTTTGCCCCCCGGTGCCCTCTGTTCCACCATTTGTGGCTGTGCTTTCAGCCACTACACCCCGAAGCTCTGGAAGTTCTCCCTCTATCCCTCCGCCTCGTCTCCTCCTTCCTTATCTTCAGCTCGCTCTTGAATACCTTCTTTTTCGACTGCGCATGTGGTCACCCCCTGCTCAGTGTCGTGCTCTGCCACTGCTAAGTGCTCTGGGACGCTACCCTGAATGAGAAGGTGCTATACAAATGTTAGTTGTTGCTGTCCCTCGCTAATCTTCGCTTCACACCAGCAATATTGCCCATCGCTACCATGACCCACTGGTCCTGAGGAATTCATTCATGCCATCAGCAATTTCCGGCCCAATTACTGCAACACTTTGCTCTCTGACCTAACCGCTTCTTCTCTGGACAAGCTCCGGATTGTCCCCAACTCTGCAGCTCCTGCTTTCTCTGCAACCCCTGATATAGACGCTGGGCCTCCACCCTTGCATGACTCCAATGACTCCCATTCCAAAGGTGGATTTCAAGATTCCCATATTCTCAAAAGTTCTATCCCTTCACGTCTCGCCATGCCCCCCATCGCCCCTCTTCCATGTCCTGCCTGGAAGCCTTCCTCTTCGACCGTGCTTATGGCCACCAACTTTGAGAAATTTAAGAGGCGAAATGATTGCTGTCTTTAAGATTTTAAATGGGATAGACGATATAGATCATGAAGGACTGCTTCAACGTCTCCAGAATATTAAAACCAGATGACACGGTCTGCGACTAAATGGGGTAAATTCAGAAGGAATCTACCGAAATACTATCTCAGTGAGCGAATAGTGAACCAATGGAACAGGTTCCCCGGGGAGATGGTTGAAGCAGGAAATGTTGATTCTTTCAAACAGAGATGTGAGAGATTTCTAGTAGTACTGTATTCTGTATAACATTATGGGATACAGTACAGCGTGAGTTTGGGACATATGTGCATGTGACCACCAGGAAGGTGGAAGGCAAACTAGATGGACCTTTGTCTTTTGATCGACGAGCATTTATTATGTTCGCATCGATATCTTATGTTTGTACCAAGGCAACCGATGGTTGTTTCCTTGACAGATATCTCTCGCCGGCTTGCCACCACCTACTCACAAACATTGGTCATAGTTCAATGTTAAGGGTTCCTTGTTTTACTCACTCCTTTACTTTGTTGTCACTTTCATGCCTCGGATATTTGTTATTTATCAGCCGTTAAACCAGAATTTCCTCAAATCAGATTGACCTGATCCTGGTTATACCCTAGTGATTACAACCCCATTTCCCCACAAACCATAGCTACAAATCTGAGATGATTGGGTTTCTAGCAGCTTGTATCCAAAGTTTTCAAAATCCGATTTCCACACCCCAAACTCCACTCCTCTCGTAAAAACTTCCATCATTTATGGTGTGTCTTACCCTTTTCCTGGATCTCCCTTAGGATTCCCTTCAGCTATGGTTTATTGTCCTGCATTTCCACAAAAACTTCCCACATCTCTCTCTGCACCTGGATTGGCGCTCTAGTCACTAAATCCAGAAGAATTCTCGATGCTTTCTGTCTCTGTTTGCTCTTTACCAGCTGTCTGATATCCTGTAAAAAGGGAAACAGAAGTGTCAAACTGCACCCTCACTGCTATGAGATGAATGGCTTTATTCGATTGTGTGGTTTCGGAGTCAGAACTCTCTCAATCTGCCCAATTGGTGAATCATCTGATTTATATCAGCCTGGCTTACTTAGTAGAATTCTTGCCTCTGAATCTGAAACTTGTGGGTTCAAGAATTATGTCTAGACACTGGACTCACAGTCGAGTTTTCTGCTCCAGTGCAAGGCTGCGGATATGCAGCAATTGCTGTAAGCTGTTGTCCTTCAGAATCGACGGTTCACCGAGGCCCCATCTGGCTGTTTACGTGAAAGTGAAACGTTTTTGTGCGTCAACCGAGTGCGTGACACATGTGGAAACCAATCACAGTCCCTCAAGGGTACCCAGACAAAACTGAGAATTCCATGCTTCTCATCTACACATGGAAATCCCAGAGATAGACTACTAGAATTGAATGTGCACTGCCTCTCCCTGGAGGGACGCATCCTGCTTAACCAATTCCGGAAAAAGTACTAGACACCCTTTGGCAAGGGCCAAGGCTTGGGGGAACCCAGAGTGTGCGTTAGGGTAACTGCTGTAGTCTAACCAACTAAAACCAAATAGCTTTCCTTTGAGAGCGCTCTCTGGCAAACTTTCTCGTTGCTTATCCAGCAAAGATCACCCTACCAGTTAGTTAGGTCTTTGGATGCAGGTTTAGTCGGAGCTGAGAGGTAGGTTCCCTTGGCCCAGTAACTGGTCTACATTTCAGATCCTACCGATGAGTCAGGCTGGGCTGCGCTGTCATCAGCAGTGAGTGCCCTGGTTTATTACGGCCCCTTCTGGCTCAGAAACCGGGAAAACAAACCATCACAGAGGGTGGAGGAGATTCCCGCATTGCATTCCCAAGCCTGACATCTCGGGGCCAAGTCAGCTCCACGGAGACTCCATTTAAAATTCACACTACCCTTCGCCCCCAGCCCGCCACCCCATCCCAACTCCCCACCCTTCAGTCACTTGCTGGTTGTTCGACATTCGAAAGGCGCAGTTTTGAGACTCACGGAGTGGATGTTAGATACCAGGAACTCCCTGTGAGCTTTCCGATGGACAACTCATCTCAACATGAAATATGTGAGGGGATTGTCATCATCTTCCTGTCCGCAGCTCGGGTACACGTCCCTTCCCATTGAGCAATGGTTCCACCAATTTGTGGTAATGAGTTTAAGCTGAAGCTGCTTGCCTCTCTCCAGTAATTAAGGTTGATTACAAGCGCTGAATGTACGAACGTGCATTCAAGAACTCGGACTCCTGGTCAGATCTTCCAGGGGCTGTCACCCCTACGCTCAGAATGTCCTTATCAGCTATGCTATCTGGAGAGCATCTGCCTTCATTTGCCAAGACATTCGCAGCAGAACCTGGATTAAGCAGCTGGTGTTGAGTTACCCTGTTACGCAACATTGGGTTTGTACCTTGAGATCATCAAGGTGGCTAGCACTGTCCTGTAAAGCTCCTCCCACATGAAAGGTCCCTTGACACTATTTAACAAGAACAGTGAAGTTTCTCTGCTGTCTAATCCAATAATCCCTCAAATAAAATGGGTTATTCACTCCATGGTTGTTGGTGGGCATTACCATACACAAACTGCCTTCCATGTTTGTCTACAAAACACACAGCCACTACACCTTATTGTGAAGGCAATTGGAAGGGGCAATACCAAATGTAACTACTATTATTGTATTTTCAAGGTTATGTTTCTGATACTTAATGCTTTTAAAGCCTTTTAATTAATATCTATATACTCCTAGAATGTCAGTCACTCATAATCCTTTAACAAGGTGGGTTCATTTAAGGACTAGCTGAGCAGGGTTTAAAAGTATCTTTGCCGGTTGAGATCAGCTTCTGATTAGATTTCTTATTTTCCTGGGAAAATGTCCAGGCAGGTGATAAAATGAGTTTCGGGTCCTTAATCACAGACATAAGGACAATAAATATCAGAAAGAAAAGGCTGCAGGCTCAGACACCCGTCTATCTCAAGGCTTAGAAACACGCAGGCCGGCGAAGGCTGGAAAAAAAAGTTCTCCATCTGTGTTCCCAAGGAAAAAGAGCCTGTTACGGGTCAATAGCATCTTGCATTGTGTGAAGGCTATCTCTTTGGCAAGGGAAAGCGGGGTAAGTTGGAGTCTCCTTGGGAGTCGACGCTCCTTCCCAGTTGGACGGTGTAATATGGAATTTACTGTATCTATTTTCTCAATTGGAGCTTGTGTGGCTTTGAAATTGTTGTTTGTGTAACATTCGGGTTCCTGGTCTGGTGAAATGTTTATTAAGGTAACTTAAATGCGGGATTGTTATCAATTTCCCTGATTAATGTAACACGCGAGAACGGGCTGTGCACTCTGAACTTTCACCAAAAACACAAGTCAATTTCAATATTGCTCAGCCTACCATAAACTCTCTGCCTTTCAGTAGTTTCCCCAGCACAGCTGTCAAGTCCTCCACCAGATCATCTATCACCTCCAATCTCTGCCTGTAGAAGCAGGTAATCATGTACAGCTCAGAGTCGCTGTAACTTTTCACAATTCGTCTGATTGCAGTTTTCTGGTCATCTGGCAATATATAAGGTACACGTGAAGCTCAGTGAGAGCATTGAATATCATTATTACATTGGATGAGGGAGACGTCTGTGGGGAAGGAGGCCTGAATGCAAACCAAATCACCACAGAACAGCAGGCAGTGCAAGCGGAGGAGGAGCAGAACAGAAAGTTTTTGTCATAGGAGATGCAATAATTAAGGTGATTGAGGCTTTCCTCTGCAGTCGAGATCGAAAGTCCAGGATGGTGTTGTCTTCTCGGTGCCAGGGTAAGGAATATTGCAAAGCAGCTGGAAGGGAACTTGGAAAGGGAGGGAAAGAACCAGTTGTCCCTATACATGCGGGAACCAATGACGAAGGAACGACGAAGAAGGAGGCCCTGTTTAGGGAGTATCAAGAGCTAGGGCTTAAACTAAAAAGCAGAACAATCTCTGGATGGCTGTCCGAGCCACATACTAATTGGCAGAGATTAACAGATCAGGGAAATGAATATGTGATGTGAGGAGGAGTTCCATTTCATGGGACACTGGCACCAGTACTGGGACGGAAATGGGCTGCACCGCTGGGATGGGCTGCACATCAACTGGGCTGGGACCAAAGTTCTAGCGGAAATAATAAATAGGATTGTAGAAAAGACTTTAAACCAGTAAGGTGATGGGTAACATGGGGGGGTGGTGGGGGGTGTAAATGCTAAACAAAAAATAAAGCAAGGCGGGGTTGAGAGCAACGATCAGGATACAAATAGTGACAAAAACATAAATACAACAGAAAGAAACAAGCTAATAGTAAGTTATCACAAAAATGTTTAACGCGTTAAACTGTGTGTAAAGCACATTGCCAGGGCATATATGAATGTTGGGAATAGTTACCTTAACAAGAGTTATATACACAAATGCACAAAACATAAGAAATCAATCATGTGAATTCAAAGCACAAATTCAGCATGAAGAGTATAGTGTGACAGTAATTAGTTAAACCTGGCGGGACTGAAAGCTAAATATTCCAGGTTATCAGATCTTTAGAAAAGAGAGAGACATTGGGAAAGAAGCAGAAGTAGAGCATTAATAAGACACAATTACAGCAGTGGCCAGGAAATATTTCAATCAAGACGGCCAGGTCGTTGGAGACACTGTGGGTAGAATTAAGGCACAGCTAATGCAGTAAAACTCTGTAGGGCGCAGTCGACAGACCTCCAGAAGTTGTGATGCTGTGGTGAAATGTATAAATACGGAGATCATGGAAACATATAGCAATAACAATTTGGTTATAATTGGAGATTCTAATATTCACATCGACTGAGAGAAGGACAACCCAGGTCATGAGCCAGAATTATTTAACAATAAGGCAAAATCTGGCAAATAGTGATCATAATATGATTGAATTTGACATTAGGTTTGTGAGGGAGAAGGGAGAGTCCCAAACTATGGTTTTAAGTTACTTAGGCAAGCAGCGAGTTGTTGGTATCTGGAATATATTGCCTGAAAGGGGATGAAGCTGATACCATAACAACTTTGAGAATAGAAGTCGATAATTATTTGGGATGACAAGTTTGCAGGGCTATCGGGAGAGAGTGAGAGCGGGAAAGTAGGGATGATCAGGTCTATGATGAGAGAGCGGGCAATGGGATTGATTTGGAAAAGCTCTTTTCAAAGATCCAGAACAGATCCGATGGGCTGAATGGCCTCCTTCTGTGAGTTTAATTCTATGATTCTATGATAAACTTTAAAGGGGTGAGAAATAAATTGACCACAGTAAACTGGGCTGAAGTGTTAGTTGGCAAACCTGCAGACTAACGATGGGATGTATTCAAAAAAGTAATTGGTACAATACAGAACAAGTACATACCTTTAAAATGCAAAAGTTACAGTTGTATAGTTAAGCAACGGTGAACAAAAGAGGTTAGAGACTGTATCAAGCGAAAATAAAAGGCTTACTCGAATGCAAGAAAAAGTGGGATTGCAAAGGAATGGGAGAACTACAAAAGGCAACAGAGGGAAACAAAGAAATTAATAAGAGGACCAATAAAGGAATATGAAAAAAAAATGCTTGCAACAGATATTGAAACCAATAGTTAAAGCTTTCATAAACATAGTAAGCGAAAGAGAGTGAGTGGCCAAGGGGAATGCGGGCCCGATAAAAGCAGATGTAGGTGAGACTCTTATGGAAAATAAGGAAATAACCTGTTAAATACATATTCCGCTAGCGTTTTTACAGTAGAGGATGAGGACAAAATGATAGGCATGCAAGAGAATCTAAAGTGGAATACTTCATAAAATTAATATAAATAAAAATGGTAATAGAGCAAATAATGAGACTAAGGATAGACAAATCTCCAGGACCTGATAGTTTCCATCCCAGGGTGTGAAAGGAAATAGCAGAAGAAATTGCATATACATTTGTCATAACTTTTCAATACTCACAAGATTCGGGAATTGTGCCTTAGATTGGAAAATTGTGAATGTCACCCCTTTATTTAAGAAAGGAGGGTGGGCGAAACCAGGAAGCTGCAGACGTGTCAGCTTAATGCCATTGATTGGGAAAATGCTGGAATTCATCACCAGGGACAGAGTCTGAACACTTGGACATGTATGAGCTGGTCAAAGAGAGTCATCGAGGGTTTGTGAAGGGTAGGTGGTGACTGACTAATCTACTTGAATGTTTTGAAATGGTGGATAAGCAAGTATCTATGCATATTGTTTATATGGACTTTCAGAAGGCATTTGTTCAGGTTCTGTGCAAAGGATTATTAGCAAAAATGAAGTAAATGAAATCGGACGGAGTTAACCTTGTGACATGGCTTGGTAATTGGATGGAGGCGTGGGGCAGAAAATAGAGAGTGAGGAGAAAGGGAACGTTCTCTGATTGGCGGGACATTACTAGCGGTGAACCCCAGGGATCTGTACTGGGACATCAGCTATCCATCATACATGCTCATAAATAACTTGGATGAAGGAATAGAAAGTGTTATATCCAAGTTTTCAGACGACGCTAAGCTACGAGGCTCAGTGAGTTGCATAGATGGGAGTAAGAACTTACAAAGGGATTTAGACTGATTAACTGAGTGGGAAAAGCTATCGCTGATGGCATTCAATGGAGGGATGTGTTAGCTCATCCCCTATGGACCGAACAAAGTTGAAGCAGAATATTTTCTTAATTGTGAAAAATTAAGAAATATGGAGGAGCAAAGAGAGATGTGGGTCCATAGCTACAAATCAATATAAACTAGTTCCCAGATGCAAAACGTAATCAGAAAGGCGAGTGGAATGTTGGACTTTATCTCAAGAGGCCTGGAATACAAAGGGAAGGACATTATGCTCCAGCTGCCTGGAGCGTTGATTTCGGGCACCAAACCTTAGGAAAGATATATTGGTCCTGGAGGGGGTGCATAACAGGTCAACCAGATGTTACCAGGCCAAAAACGGTAAATTTACGAGGAATGACTGCTTAAACTTGGATTGTATTCCATTGAGTTCAGAAGCTTGAGGAGTGATTTGATTGATTTATTTAAATGCGAAAGGAATTCGATCGGGTAGATAAAGAGACGCCATTTCCTCTGATGTGGAATCCAATGAAGAGATGAAATTCTATGCGAAACAATGTAAAGTAATTCATATGGGGGGAAAAAATCCAGGAAGAGTCTATCATTTGAATGGAAAGAAAATAACATATATGAAAAATGAAAAGAACCTGGGGGTTCTGATTAACAACACATTTAAGCTCTCCCAATAATGCTCTGAGGCCGTGAGGAAAGCAAACCAGATATTGGAATCTAACAAAAGATCAATAACAGGTCAAAATAATGAGGTAATCCTGCCACTGTATAACAACAACAAAATACATTTATAGAGCATCTTTCACGTCGGGCGGACGTCCCGAGGCATTGAACACTCAGAGGTTGGGAATCGGGCATCGGGGGAGAGTTGGGATGGGGATGAGGGAAGGTAGAGAGGTGCGAGGGCAAATGAAGGCACGGTCTAAGAGAAGGATCTTCAGACCGGACTTGAAGGAGGCAAGGGAGGAAGCAAGGCGAAGGGACCATGGGACGGAGTACCAGTGTGGGGCAGAGAGGCTAAAATCTCAGCCACCGATGGTAGAGTGGGTCGGGTGGGAGACATGGAGCAGACCAGAGCCAACTGAACGGAAGGATCCAGCATGTTTTTAGGGAGTCAGCAGGTCAGAGAGATAGGAGGGGGCAAAGCCATGGATGGCCTTGAAAGTGAGGACGAGACAATAAATCTTTCTAAATAAACTACACTTAGAGTACTGTGTACATTTCTGGACGTCGTAGTAACACAAAAACAAAATTACATTTATACAGCGCCTTTCACGTCGGACGGTGTCCTAAGGCACTGGATGGATTATAGCATTTCAGACCCGAGCTGGGGTCAGGAGGGGAAGGAAGGGGAACGGGGGTGGCCGATGGCATGGTCGAAGAGGAGGGCGTTGAGGCAGGACTTGAAGGAGGCTAAGGAGGGGGCGAGGCAGAGTGACTGGGGATGGAATTCCAGAAGTTGCGGGGTGGGTCGGGGGACTTGCAGCAGGCCAGAGCCGACTGAGACGAGGGATCGGACGGGTTGGTAGGGGGTTAGGAAGTCGCAGATATAGGGTGGGGCGAGGCCATGGAGGGCTCTGTATGTGAGGAACAGGATCTTGAACTGGATCCTCCGAAGGATAGGGAGCCAATGGATTCGGGCGAGAGTGGGGAAGATTGGCTCAGGGAGTTTGGCGCGGGACAGGACACGGGCTGCAGAGTTCTGAGGGAGGAGTTGGGAAGGCCGACAAGCAGGGCGTTTGCACAGTTTGCACAGTTGAGCCTGGAGGTGATGAAGGCATGAGCAAGAGTTTCAGCGGCCTGAGTGGTGAGGTAGTAATAATAATAATAATCCTTGCATTTGATATAGCGCTTTTCACGTCGGGAGGACGTCCCAAAGCGCTTCACAGAATATACTGTAAAGTGAGTTGACTGTATATTTGTGGGCGAACGCGGCAGCCAATTGCGCACAGCAATGTCCCACAAACAGTCATAGATTGAAAATGACCAATTTAATTATTGTTTTTGGTTTTGGAGGGATTATTATTAGGCGTGTGGAGTAAGGAAACTTGCCCAAGGTTTCGCCCTCTGCCTGGAATTGAACTCAGGTCTCTCGCTTGCAAAGCGAGTGCTCTAACCACTGAGCTACAGGACTCCACTAGTGGCGGAGTCAGGCAAAGTTACAGAGGTGAGGGAAGGCAGAGCGAGTCACGGTCAAAAAGGAGATTGGAAAAATCGTGAGGATGAAGAGGAGGCCATCCAAAATGTTTGGGGGAATGGAGGGACTGCATTATCATTAGCGACAAAGTAAATTAGGCATGTTCATGCTGGAAAGGAGATGATTGAGAGGCGACATGATTGCTGTCTTTAAGTTTATAAAGGCACAACACAATGTAGATCTTAACAGGCTGTTGCAAATTATCCAGAATGATAAAACCGGAGGACACGGCCTGTGATTGAATGGGTTTCAATTCAGAATGAATCTACGCACATAGTGTTTCAGTGTTTGAATAGGGTATCTATGGAATAGGCTTCCGACGGAGACGGTTGAAGGAGCAAATGCAGGAAATAAAAATGTGGGATATAGTACAGAAGTAATTCAGGACAGGTGAACTAAACGGACCTTATGTTTTTAGAATGATGTCACCAAGAGGGGGTGTGTAGATGTTGAAGAGGATAGGACCAAGGACAGAGCCCTGAGGAACGCTGCCTGATACAGTGCGGGGGCGGGAGGACAAGCTGCATGTTCATGAGAAGCACCTGGATTGAAAAGCCCGTGAGGTTACATAAATTTTCCCACCTTTTGGCCGGTTGCCATCACCTGTTGCTCCATCTGGTGGACCATTTCTTTCCTGTTGCACAGCCCTTCTGGTGGAACAAGCTGAGGACTTGTTGCTTTGCCGGGCGCTGCTCTGTACAGGGGCTGCTGTAGAACTGGAACCTTCCATCCTGTAACAAAGATATGTATTAAATGGAGTGAGTTACAGATTGTTCTTCGTGTGGTGACAGAAATCTGTAGCTAATGCATTGACGCTCCTTGTCCTGCCCGGTGCTTCCTGTCATGTGCACTTGTGTCTACAGCAGCTCATCCATGTCCTCATAATTTCCTCATGGACTGTGGGGCTTAGAACCACAACCTTCTGACTGAAAGGGCAGAGAGCTACCAACTGAGCCAAATGAAACACATTCAAGCTGTAAGGAGTACAGTTAGGCCAAACTCCAGCAGGGGATTCAACACCTGCTAGAGGGATCCAGTGAAAGAGATGTGTGTCTGGAGAGGAGGATTGGTAAAGATTACGAGAACGTCTTTCATGCACGAAATCAGTCAGGATCTGGAAAGCCTTGCGGGAGCAGTGGTTGAGGCAGTATTCATATTGGCTTTCAAAAGGGAGCTAGACAATTACTGAAAAACTTAAAAGGGAGTCAACGAGCACATAAAGAGTACAAGGATGATCAAAGGAAAGGTGGGGACGATTAGGGACAAAAAATGGAGGCAGAGATCACGGCTGAGGTACTGAATGAGAAGTTTCCATTTGTTTTCACAAAGGAGGTGCTGCCAATGTCACACTAAAGGAGGAGGAGGTAGGGAAATTGGATAGGATAAAAATTGAGAGGAAGTACTTCAAAGATGGAATACATTATAAATTGCTGAGGGGAGTTCGTGTGGAAATAGCGGATGCTCTGTCTACAACCTTTCAATCCTCCTTGGATATGGGAGTAGTGCCCTAGGAATGGAGGGTTGGAAATATTATACCCCTGTTCAAAAAGGCGGAGATGGATAAATCTAGTAACTACAGGCCAGTCAGATTAACGTCAGTGATGGGGAAATTTCAGAGACTAAAATCCAGGAAAAAAATATTTTTCTGTTAGAAAATCATTAGCTAATCAATAACAGTCAACACAGATTTGCTAAAGACAAACTCAATTGAGTTCTTTGATGATATAACGGTGATGATTGATGAAGGTAGTGCAGTTGATGTGGTGTATATGGACTTGCAGGAGGTATTTGAGAAGGTGCCACATAATACATCCGTCAGCAAAATTGAAGCCCATGGGATAAAATGGACAGTTGGATACCAATTGTCTGGAAGACAGAGAGCAGCGGATAGCAGTAAATGGTTATTTTTCAGACTGTATAAAGTGGAGACCCCCAGGAGTCAGTTTTAGATCCACTGCTCTGTTTGATATATGTGAACGACTTGGATATATAAGAGCACCATTTTTAAGTTTGCAGATTACGTGAAACTTGGGAATGTGGTAAACAGTGAGCAAGATGGTGGCAGATGGCAGGATGACATAAACAGGCTGGTTAAATAATGATGTTTAATGTGAAGAAGAGTGAGGTGATGCTTTTTGGAAGGAAGAATGCGGAGAAAACATACAATAGATGATATAGTTTTAAAGGGTATTCAGGAGCAGAGATAAATGTGGGTTCACATAACCAGGCTGATACGGGGTGAGCAGGTCAGAGACAGGGTCTCCTCTGTGTTTAAAGGGTACATCCCCAAAAATGTGGGTACATGCTCTGTGTTGTTAACCTCAGCATAAAGGAGAGCACTACAGTGAGGGGGACAAGATCTACCTTTTATCTGTGTCCTGCAAAGAGGAGTACCACGAAGTTGGGTAGCCTTAGTCCCTCCTCTAAAGTGGGGGAATCGCCGATTTGCTCCCCACGCCGCTGCTGTAACATCCTGTAAGGGGATAATAATACATTGAGTATTTTTCTTTCTGTTTAAGGAATAGCTTCTTTGAAATGAGTGCAAATATATTCTATCAACAAATAACTATATAAATATTGTTTATAAACAAACAGCCATTAGTCAGGAATGTCTAGTTTAATTTTGTTGGTGTCACATACAGCCCGGTACAGGCAGAGCACGCAATGTGGGCACTACCCTCCCTACACACACACACACTGCCCAGGACAGGTAGAGCGCACAGTGTGGGCACTGCCCTCCCTACACACACACACAGCCCGGGACAGGCACAGCGCACAGTGTGGGCACTGCCCTCCCTACACATACACACACACGCACTGCTCAGGACAGGCAGAGCACACAGTGTGGCACTGCCCTCCCTACACATACACACACACAGCCCGGGACAGGTAGAGCACACAGTGTCCCTGCTGCACACCCACATACACAAACATAGACTGACACATGCAGAGAGTCACACACACACACACACACAGACACACACAGGCAGACAGACAGACAGAAATACACAGAGAGAGAGAGAGAGAGTGAGAACATTTCTGAAAGTCATGTATGTATGTGTATCTCTTCGTAACCCTAAACAGGGCTGTCTCGGTTGTGAGAATATCACAATGTCTGCTATCGGCCGCTGATAACTTTCTCTCGTTCGGTGCCTGTGTCTCAATCATTTCATCCTCCCGTTCAATATCGATATCGATTTTACTGTATCTATGGTCTCCGTTTTAACAATACATTAAGTTGTTTGTATTACTTGCTAAACCTTGGATTATTACACCACCGTATTGGCCGTCCCCATTCGAACCTCTTACTGAGGTCTGCCCTTCCAGGTGTTGCAGATGACCCAGACTGGGCTCTCATTGGCGATGCCCTGGAATAGTGCGGAACCACTTGGCTCAGGAACCAGACGAGATACTATCACGGAGGGCTGATACTCTGGAAGGACGCGCTGGCTGGGGGCAAAGTGAGCTGGTCGAGGTGCCAGGTGTTTTGTTGTGTCCTGCGTTTATACTGCTCTATTGGAGTCTCTAACAGGCGATATCAGCCTGTCTCATATATCTGGTGGCCATTCTGTGGCTATTTTCATTTACTCACGAGCTTTCACTCTGTCTCATGTCTCTCTCTCTCGATCTCCCATTCTGCCATATTCACTCTCTCTCTCCCTCTCTCTCAGTCTCGTTCTTTCTATCTCATTATCGCTCACTGCTCAGATATCCATAGATACTATTAATCTACACAGCGTTGCATCGACTGCAGGGCTGAGCTTGTAGATTTATAGAGAGTATAATTTCTGTAATGAGTCATGATTATAAAAGGGGCAGAGAGATGTGGACACTGGAGCAAAGTGGCTGAAAGAGTGGCTGCCAACAGTGGAGCTGAGGGGCGGAGGCTTGTGCAGGAGGACAGTCTGGCTGGGGCAAAGTGAGCTGGTCGAGGTGTGAGGCGTGAGCAGGTCACTGACTCCACCAACACTTCAAGAACTCACCCCCATATCAACATCACTGATACCCACACTTCACCAGCTCAGCCCCATCCACCAACACTGACACACACCACACTTTACCGGCTCAGCCCTGTGCCACCAAAACTGATACCCACACTTCACCAGCTCAGCCCCATCCACCAACACTGACACATACACTTCACCAGCTCAGCCCCATCCACCAACACTGACATCACACACTTCACCAGCTCAGCCCCATCCACCAACACTGACACACACACTTCACCAGCTCAGCCCCATCCACCAACACTGATACTCACACTTCACCAGCTCAGCCCCATCCACCAACACTGACACACACACGTCACCAGCTCAGCCCCATCCACCAACACTGACACGCACACACTTCACCAGCTCAGCCCCATCCACCGACACTGACACACACTCTTCACCAGCTCAGCCCCATCCACCAACACTGACACACACACTTCACCAGCTCAGCCCCATCCACCAACACTGACACACACACTTCACCAGCTCAGCCCCATCCACCAACACTGACACACACTCTTCACCAGCTCAGCCTCATCCACCAACACTGACACACACACTTCACCAGCTCAGCCCCATCCACCAACACTGACACACACACTTCACCAGCTCAGCCCCATCCACCAACACTGACACACACACGTCACCAGCTCAGCCCCATCCACCAACACTGACACACACACTTCACCAGCTCAGCCCCGTGCCACCAACACTGACACACACACTTCACCAGCTCAGCCCCATCCACCAACACTGACACACACACTTCACCAGCTCAGCCCCATCCACCAACACTGACACACACACTTCACCAGCTCAGCCCCATCCACCAACACTGACACACACTCTTCACCAGCTCAGCCCCATCCACCAACACTGACACACACACGTCACCAGCTCAGCCCCATCCACCAACACTGACACACACACTTCACCAGCTCAGCCCCATCCACCAACACTGACACACACACGTCACCAGCTCAGCCCCATCCACCAACACTGACACACACACTTCACCAGCTCAGCCCCATCCACCAACACTGACACACACTCTTCACCAGCTCAGCCCCATCCACCAACACTGACACACACACTTCACCAGCTCAGCCCCATCCACCAACACTGACACACACACTTCACCAGCTCAGCCCCATCCACCAACACTGACACACACTCTTCACCAGCTCAGCCCCATCCACCAACACTGACACACACTCTTCACCAGCTCAGCCCCATCCACCAACACTGACACACACTCTTCACCAGCTCAGCCCCATCCACCAACACTGACACACACTCTTCACCAGCTCAGCCCCATCCACCAACACTGACACACACTCTTCACCAGCTCAGCCCCATCCACCAACACTGACACACACACGTCACCAGCTCAGCCCCATCCACCAACACTGACACACACTCTTCACCAGCTCAGCCCCATCCACCACACTGACACACACTCTTCACCAGCTCAGCCCCGTGCCACCAACACTGATACCCACACGTCACCAGCTCAGCCGCATCCACCAACACTGACACACACACACTTTACCAGCTCAGCCCCATCCAACGACACTAATGCACGTACAATTCACCAGCTCAGCCTAATGATACAGTGCAGAGAGTGCGAACCTGAGCCAGGCTGCCACATGTTGTACATTGCCCTGTAATGTGCAGGTGGTGCTGAGACTCTTTATTAATCTCATCCCTTGAGCCGTAAAACAATTCACTCCACTTTCTGCAGTTCCTCCCACAATCAGCTTCTTGGACAGTCTGCGCTCAGGGAAGCCATCCTGCACGAGGAGCGTTATATAAATGCAATGTCTTATTGTAACTGTTTCTCTTCATCAGTCACTCGGTTTCCTATCCATCATCCGACTAACACCAGTGTGACATTCCTACCTCCAACCTCAACATTCCCTTTGATCCATTTCAATCACCTGCCCAATTCAGAGCATCTACTCTGCTCTCAGTCTAATCATTTGCTCCCACTCTTTCAACTTCATTTGTGTAACAGTCTGTGAAACGTTTTCAAGGTCAAGAGGCAATACTGCCTTTTATGGATATTTTCAGGAAATGTAACTGTGGGTTGACTCTGGAATTTGGACCAGGAAGTTCGGGAGAATTTGATTGAGCTGTGTCAAAGTCAATTACATCTTAATAATAATCCTTCTACTTGTAGGGAAAGAGAAAGAAGATGGTGGCATTCAGTCGGGAAGATTAAAATGGAGAATTAAATCTGATTTCCTCCTGGTGAAAGCCAGTGAGCAACTTTTAGAAAGATTGAGTGTCTCTATCTCATCTTCAGATTTACACTAGACTGAAAACCCGAGTTAGAGGGATGAGTTATAAACCAGCGTTAGATAAACCGGGGAGCTTCAGCCACGAAAAGGGACATCCCAGAGCACAGAGCAAAGCAATACCAACAACAATAATATAGGGCACTTCAAGTGGGCAACATTTTGGAGCACTTAAAGAGCATTGTGGTTCCTCAGCTGATTTTTTTTCTCAGCGGAGAGTCTGACACACGCGAAAACCCATCCCCAAACAGTACCTAAGCAAAGCTGATATTTCAATGTATCCCACCCGCACATGGAAACTGGATGGTAGGAATTGAATGAGCGAACAGTCTCTGGAGGGGTGTATCCAGCTTAACTGATTTTGTAGTGCATTAGGAGCAGGTTAGCAAAGCGAAGTCTCGTGGGAGCCCAGAGTTTGTGTTGGGGTAAATGCTACAGTCGAAAAGCTGATCTTCAAGATATAAAGATTGAGGCAGTGGCTGACAAAAGCGTCTGCCCAGGTCGTTGAGACAGCATAGAGGAAAGCAGATAGTTTGGTTGACACCATTAGAAGAATGAGTTATGAGCAACGAATAAATAAGCTAAGAAAAGGGTAATTCGTCCAGTCCAATCTGGCTGGGGCTAATATTCCACACAAGTGTTCGTCATTGCATCTACCTTGCGCGTTTCGCATGGCGTGGTATCTCCAAGCGCATAAACCAAGGACTAACTTTACTGCTTTATTTCAGTCACAATCAGAGCTATTGAGAGGCTCACCGTCTTCTCTCCCCGCTCACTGAGCGATGGTTCCTGCCTCTGCTTCCCGAGCCTCTCAGTGATGTGCCTTCAGTGTTCTGGGCTGTACAGACAGTAAAACACACTGGTCCCAGTCCAGCAACTAATGTCTGCCATAAATCACAGCCTCGTACTGTTCCCTGGGTGGTTTCCAAAGAAACCAAATACGTATCTGCTATAAAAGTTCCACTGATCGCGATTCAGTGCCTAAAGCATCAATTTCAGATAACTAATGAATCAGCAAATGGGAGGTTTGGGAGAATTTGTTTCCTTGCACAGTTGGTTGTTGGCTTATGGAAAGCCCTGGCGGGAGTGGTGTTTGAGGTAGCATCCATATTGTCTTTCAAAACACATCTGGATACCGATCTAAAAGGAGTGAACTATCTAAAAAGGGGTTTGGGAAAAGAGCAGGGAAACGGAACCGAATGATTGGTATAAAAATCATCAACACAGCCACCACAAGCCGGATAACCCTCTTCTGCGCTACAAATTTCTATGGATCTTTATGCTTGGGTGTGCTACGAAAGTTGGCTTTAGTGTTGTTTAGTAAAACTAAATGGAAAGGAAGAAAAAATCCGTAATCGAGATGTCAGGCTTTTTAAATTGTATTAAATGTTGTGGATTTTCTCTTTCTTTTGATCAACTTCCACTCACACTCGCTCTCTATCCTCTCTCAATCACTTTCTACCCACTCCCCTCTGTCTCTCTCACACTCTTTCCCTCTCTGTTGTTCTCTCTGATTACCCCTATCTCCCTCACATGACCTCTGCACCTCTCACACTCTTTCTCTCTCCCCTCTCTCGATCACTCACTCCCTCTCTCCACCTTCCTCTTTCCTCCCACCTTCTCAATCATTCTCTTTTACTCTCCGTCACTGCTTTTCACCTCTCTCTCCCTCCCTGTCTCTATTACCTTTCTCTTCCACACGCTCTATTATTGACTCCCACCTTTCTGTCAGTTATTCTCCCCACTCCTTCCCCCCCTCTCACTCTCATTCCCACTCATGTGTTCAGGCACACCCTCTCTGTCTCGCTTCCTCTAATTCTCTTTCCCCCCACCCTCGCTCACACATGTTATCAAGAATCTGGATTCCACGCTGCGTGAGATGCATTGTGTAAAATTGTTGTTATCTTGTAAGTTAATAGGCCCAGAACATGAGTGAATAGTTCTGGTCAATGTCCACTTCAGACAGTGTCAATATTAAAGATCCTCTCCGGAAACTGCAAAGTCTGCTACATAGCAAATATAGCTGGGAACATGTGCATATGTTCACTGGGCTTCACATCCATAATCAGACTAACAGCAGTGTGACGTTACCAACCCACACTTCAGCTTTCCTTATGTTACATTTCAATCACCTGCCAAATTCAGCACATCCACTGTGTTCTGTGTCTAATCTCCTGATTCTGATCTTTGAACCTCTTTTGTGCAACAGTCAGTAAAAAGTTATCAAAGCAGTAGGCTTTTATGGACATGTTCATGTAATGTAACTGTGGATGGGCTCCGGATTTCGGGTGAGCTTTATTGTGTTCCTTAAAAGTCAAGAGGATGAGAACCATTTTCTCCAAAATCATTTCTGCTTATGAGGAAACGGGAAACAAATGGCGGCATTCGGTGAGAAAGCTTAAAAATGAACATTAAATCGGATTTCACTCACGGTGAAAGCCAGTGAGCAACATTGAGGAAGATCCAGCTTCTCTACACCATCTCCAGATCCACAATAGATTGAAACTCTGGGATTTACAAGGATACACGTTAAACTAGCGTTAGATATTCTGGGGAGCTTCAGCCACGAAAACGGACATCGCAGAGAAGTCAACAAAAGGATAGCATGAACAACAATACTGCACCATTAACGTGGTTAGCATATCAGAGCACTTAAACAGCAGCGTGGCTCCTGAATTGAATTTTATTTTTGTCAGCCGACTATCTCATAACCTCAAAAACTCATCATCAAATCAAACTGTATCCAAAGAAAGCTGACATTTCCATGCATCCCACCTACACATAGAAATTGCAGAGATAGAGTCCTGTGGCTCAGTGGTTAGAGCGCTCGCTTTGCAAGCGAGAGACCTGAGTTCAATTCCAGGCAGAGGGCGAAACCTTGGGCAAGTTTCCTTACTCCACACAGAGCCTAATAATAATCCCTCAAAAAACCAAAAACAATAATAAATTGGTCATTTTCAATCTACGACTGTTTGTGGGACAACATTTTGGCTTCAGAGGGGTTTTTCGAAAAAATAAAGGGTAATGGAAGAAATAAATTTATTGGAGACGCCAAATTTTTGTGTTAAATGTGGATTTTCTCGCGCATTTTCTCACTTTTCTCTCACACTCTTTTTGTGTCTTCTTTCAATCACTCTCTCCCTCCTCCCCCTTTGTTTCTGTCACACGTTCCCTCCCTCTCTTAGTTACTCTGTCTCACACACCCCTTCTCCCCGCACGACATAACCGATCACACTTTCTTTCCCCTCTCACACTCTCCCTATCTCCCCTCTCTATAATCACTTACTCCCCCTCTTCACTCTCCTTTTTTGAAAACACTCTCTCCTTCCACACACTAATCCTTCCCTTTAACTCCCTGTCTCTGCTAACTCCCTCCCTGTCTCTGTTTCTTTCTCTCCTCCCCCACACCAACCCACTACCCCCACAACGCACGTCTTTCTCTATCACTCCATCCACCCTTTCTGTCAATCATTCTCGCCCTCATTTTTCACGCAAACCCTCACACAGTCTATAAATAATAATAATACTTGAATTTGATATATCGCCGTATATATATGTCTTCAAGACATCCCAAAGCACTTCACAGAATACACTTAAAGTGTACTGACTGTGTATTTTGTGGGCGAAAAGCGGCAGCGAATTGCGCAGAGCAGCGTCCCACAAACAGTCACAAAATGACTATCACTCTCTCTCCTATCACTCTCTCTATCAATCAATCTGTCTCCCCCTCTGTCAAACACTAACACATTGCCCCTCTCTCACCTCTTTGCTTTCTCCCACACTCCAAATTTCTCTGTTTCATCTTCTCAACCCACTCTATCTCTATCTTTACTCCATGTCCATCAAACACTCCTTCCCCCACTGTTCTCTCTTATCTTACTCACACTCACCCACACACACTCTCTTCTCTCATTCTCTCACAATCATTCTCCCTCACTGCACCTCTCCACTCTTCTCACAAACACTCCGTCTCACAGTGAGAACTCATTCACTGCTGTCTCCATCTCTCTCTCCCTGGATCTGTTTCTTTCTCTCATGCGCAAATTCTTTGTAACACACTCTCCTCCATTTCTGTAAATCGGACTGTCTCTCCTCTATCCTCTCAATCTTTCTCAATTTATTTTGTTTCACTTTACCCATTCTGTCACGCGTTCTATGATTCTATGTAGGTTTTGTTGCTTTCAAAGTTAATATAACCAGAAGATGAGTGACGAGTTCTGATCATTATCCTATTCAGAGAGTGTCACCAGTAAAGTGTGGAGTCCAGTAGCTTTGCAAGCGAGAGACCTGAGTTCAATTCCCGGCAGGTCAGGGCGAAACCTTGGGCAAGTTTCCTTACTCCACACAGAGTCTAATAATAATCCCTCCGAAACAAAACAATAATAAATTGGTCATTTTCAATCTACGACTGTTTGTGGGACATTGCTGTGCGCAATTGGCTGCCGCGTTCGCCCACAAATATACAGTCAATTCACTTTACAGTATATTCTGTGAAAAGTGCTATATCAAATGCAAGGATTATTATTTTTATTATTATTACAGTCTGATACAGAGCAAGAGTAGTTGGGAGTCTGTTTACCCATCCATCATCAGACCAACACCATCGTGACTTTGCCACCTCCCACTTCAAATTTACCTTTGAATCATTTTAACAACCCGCCCAATTCAGAGCTTCCACTGCGCTCTGTATCTAATCTCCTGTTCCTGCTCTTTGAACCTCATTGTTGTAATAGTCAGTGAAACGTTATCATTGCCAACATTCAATGTTGCCTTTTATGGACATTTTCAGTTAACGTAACTGTGGGTTGGGCTCCGGACTTGGGACAAGGAAGAAAGTCTTTAAAAGTCAACAACATGAGCACCGTTTTGTCAAAAATCATTTCCACTTGTGGGGAAAGAAAGAAAATGGCGGCATTCAGTCCGTTAGATTGCAGACTGAAACATAATTGAGTCTTATTTCCTTCAGGGTTTAGGAAAGTGAGAAGCATTCAGAAATATCCCAGCTTCTCTATAGCGTCTCCATATTCGGAGCAGACTGATCTCTTGAGTTGGAGGGATAGTTGTAAACTACCGTTAGATAATCTAGGGAGGTTCACCATTGAAAAGAGACTTCCCAGAAGAGGCAATAAAATCAATAGCTGCAACAAACATATAGTGCCCTTCACGTGAGTAGCATCTCAGAGCACTTAAGCAGCAGTGTGGTTTCTTAGCTGAATTTTTTTGTTAACCGAGTGTCTGTCGCACACGAAAATCGATCAACAAACCTAACACTATCCAAAAGAAATCTGAGATTTCCATACCTCCCACCTACACATGGAATCTCCAGAGTTAGCTTGTTGGAATGGAACGAGCACCTCCCTGTGGACGGACCATCCCGCTTACTTAATTCCAGAGAGTATTAGGAACAGGTTGGCAGGAATCAAGGCGAGGGCAACCCAGAGTTTGTGTTGGCTCTGTTTGTGTCTATTTGTGTCTGTGTTTGTGTGTGCCTGTGTATGCATATGTGTTTCCGTGTGTGTGTATGTGTTCATGTATTTGTGTGCCTGTGTGTGTCTGTGCGAACACGTGAATGTGTGCGTGTGTGTGCGTGTGTGTTTGTATATCTGTGTGCGCGTGTGTCTGTATGTGTGTGTGTCTGTGTGTGTGCACATATGTTTGATTGTCTGCATCTAAGTGTGTGTCTCGTTGTGTATGTGTGTATCTGTGTGTGCATTCTATGTCTGTGTGTGTGTGTGCCTGTGCGTCTGTGTTTGTGTGTGTGTTTGTGTGTGTGTGTGTTTCTGTGTGTTTCTGTTTGTGTCTGTGTCTTGCTTGTGTGTATCAGTGTGGATCTGTGTGCATGAGTATATGTGTGTGTCTGGCTGTGTATGTGTGCATATGTGTTTCTGTGTGTGTCTATGTATGTGTTGTATGTATGTGTGTGTTTCTGTCATTGCATGTGTGTGTCTGTGTGTGTATATGTATATGTGGTTCTGTGTGTGTCTGTGTGTGTTTGTATGTCTGTGTGTGTCTGTTTGTGTCTGCATGTGTATGTTTGTGTCTATGTGTGTTTGTTTGTGTATGTGTGTCTGTATGTGTGAGTCTCTATGTGCAGATGTGTGTGTCTGCGTCTATATGTATATGTCTGTGTGTTTCTGTGTGCATGTCTGTGTGTGTGTCTGTGTCTGTCTCTGTGTGTATCTGTGTCCATGTGAGTCCCTGTGCGTGCGTTTGTGTGTGTCTGCGTTATTGTCTGTATGTTTGCGTGTGTATGTATCTGTGTGTGTGTCTGTTTCTGTGTGTGTGTCTGGGTGTGTATGCCTTTGTGTCTGTGTGTTTGTCTGTCTGTGTGCATGTGTCTGTGTATCTATGTGTATTCGTTTAATATTAAACCAGAATTATGAATATTTTGCACTGATGCACTGAGAACTCCGGGATCCGGGGATTGTAAAACTCATTGCAAGTGTTTTTCCTGCGTTTGGGGTTAAAATCAAAATACAAAGTTAATGCAAAAATTTGATATTAATGCAGAATTCGCAATGTTTTACACTGATGCCCTTAAATTCCTGGGGATCTGGGGGGGGGGGGGGGGGGGGGGCGGTGTTATAACCCGCTTCATGTATTTATACATTGGGGTTTAATAAACTGCTACTCTTTAAACCCTGGGAATGTGGGGACTTTGCAAACCAGTGCCCCGTGTGTCACCCAGAGAGGGACTTATTTACTACAATACAAAGTTAATGCAAAAAGCGGTTTATTTGCTTAATATTAATGTAGAATTGTGGATATTTTGCCCTGATGCACTTTGAACCCTGAGGATTGGAGACTTAGTGACACAGACAGACAGACAGACAAACACAGATACAGAGAGACACAGAGATAAACAGAGCCACAGACATAGATACACTGAGAGACACAGACAGACACACACACAGCTCTGTACAAAGTGAGTGACTTTAAACCTTTTTATTGGTAAAGCCGATGTTTCATTGGGTTTACAGTAAAACACGTGCCTTTATTTGTGGGGTTTGAAGCTGATTTTGTGCTGTAGAGATTTGCTGTTTCCATTTGGTTTGTCTATGTGGGCGTGTGCCTGTATGTGTGTGTCTGTGTGTGTATCTATGTGTATGTGTACCTGTCTGTGTGTAATTGTGGCTGTGTGTATGTGTTTGTCGGTGTGTGCGTCTGTGTGTGTTTGTGTATGTCATTGGGGTTCTCTGTGTTTGTGTATCTGTGTGTTTGTGTATCTGTGTGTTTGTGTATCTGTGTATGTATCATTTTGTGT
The DNA here is from genome assembly GCF_018977255.1 of Callorhinchus milii. Taxonomy (NCBI): domain Eukaryota; kingdom Metazoa; phylum Chordata; class Chondrichthyes; order Chimaeriformes; family Callorhinchidae; genus Callorhinchus; species Callorhinchus milii. The sequence goes on along the minus strand of NW_024704788.1, from coordinate 842 downwards.
TTGTGTATCTGTGTGTTTGTGTATCTGTGTATCATTTTGTGTTTGTGTATCTGTGTGTTTGTGTATCTGTGTGTTTGTGTATCTGTGTATGTATCATTTTGTGTTTGTGTCTGTGTGTGTGTTTGTGTGTGTGTGTCTGTTTGTGCCTGTGACTGTGTGCGTCTGTATCAATGTGTATGTGTGTCTGTCTATCTGTGTGCGCGTGTGTGTGTGTTTGTGTGGGTTTGTGTGCGCCTGTGATTGTGTGTGTCTGTATCTATGTGTATGTGTGTCTGTCTATCTGTGTGCGCGTGTGTGTGTGTTTGTGTGGGTCTGTGTGCGCCTGTGATTGTGTGTGTCTGTATCTATGTGTATGTGTGTCTGTGTATGTCTGTATGTGTATGTCTCTGTGTGTGTTTCTTGTGTGTATCACTGTACGTGTGTATGAGTGTGTTTCTATGTGTGTTTCTTTGTGTATCTGTGTGAGTGTCTGTTCCTGGGAGTGTGTCTGTGTGTCTCTATATGTGTATGTGTGTGAGAGAGAGACTGAGAGATAGACTGAGTGAGAGAGAGACTAAGAGAGTAAGAGAGCCTGAGAGTGATAGCGACTGAGCATAACGTGTGGTGACTGTGTGTTTAGTGGGAGAGATAAAGAGAGCGAGACTGCGAGGAGAGAAAGAGAGAAATCTGAGACTGTGGGAGAAAATATATGAAAACGTGTGTTTTGTGGGAGACACTGAGAGAGAGAGAGCCAGAGAGACAAAGCGAGAGACTGAAAGAGAAAGAGTGAGAGATAAAGACAGAGAGAGAGACTGGGAGAGAGTCTGAGAACGAGAGACAGAGACTGAGAAAGAGTGAGAGAG